>NC_089649.1:1137500-1381000 GCF_037042795.1 Molothrus aeneus | reverse complement strand
GACTATGTACGACATTGTTGGGGGAGATGGTTCCAAGGAAATTTAAAAAAAAAAAAGTAGTTTCAGACAGCATGGCACTGGCCTTGAGCAGTACTTGTAGCTGTAACCTTCCCATCTTTCCACACGCCTGGCTCTCAGAGAAAGCCCGTCCCAGACAGGCGCTGGGATAATTGCTGCTGTTTTAGGCCAGCCGCAGTTCCCGGGGCTGTCTGTGGGAGGGCAGCACCGCCAGGATTAAAATTGTCCATCCGGTTTTTTTTACACTCCGCTCCACGCACTGTCCTCACCCAGCTATTCCACATCTTTCCCGCAGTGCTGGAGGGAGTGCACATGGGAATGAACGCTTCCAGAACACGGCCACGCTTCCTCCTGCCAGCAGACTTACCTTAAACTTCCGAAGCAACTGCTCTATCACTTGTCTGGTCCTCGTCTGGCTGTTGATTCTTATTTTGGTTTCTGTCCCAGAAGCCGGAGTGAAAACTGATCTCTGGGAACAAGAACAGCCACATCACGGCCTGAGCCTGAGGCACACCTCACTGGGCAGGGCTCCCTGTCCCTCAGGTGACAAAGCCAAGCCTAAAATTTCCTACCTCGTGGTTGTAGAAGTGGCCATTGATGGAGAACCTGTGAGTTTCTACTTCTGTCCTGGTGATGGTGGGGAGCTTGGTCCTCCTGCGCACGGCCGCGCCATCGCTGCTGCTGCGTGGGTGGGTGGCACAGTCGAGCTCCTGCTCCCTCCTGGACCTGAGAGTGTGACTTTCATAGCATGGATAACCTGGACAGAAGAGAACCACACGTCCTGTGCAGCTGCCAGCACCCCCAGAGGAGGGAGGCTCTCAGTGAAGGGCTTCATTTACTGTTTACTATTTATTATTTTTGGGGCGGTGGAGCAGGAAAGGAACAAGGCAGAGGCATACGATGAGGAATAGGCTGCTTGCAGGGCTTGCAGTTTGCTGATTTGCTCCCTTGGGAATGATTTCTTGGATGAAAGCACAGCTCATCGCCACTGGCTGTTCACCAAGTCACCTGCACAGCCCTAAGCAGCCCTAGGTGGGTGTTTCCCCAGCTTGCAGGACATGTGACACACAGCAAAGAGATTTCCCTTGGCTGGCAGGGAAGCTGCACAGCCCTAAAGCTTTTCCACATGTGTTTTATACTCCCATGTTCACTTCCAGCACTTTTCAAGAGAGTTTAAACGAGAATGTGCTGACTCAGTGACAGACCAGCACTAGCTCAGGGACCTCAGGACACACACTAGACAACACTCACTATGGACAGCACAGATTCTTGTGCTTCAGGGCTCCAGCTTGTCAGTACAGCTCCAGTACTGCAACTGAACCTAATGGAAAACACCTGGCAGCAACTCACATTAATCCAGGAGTGCCAGTGCATCACCTGTGTGCTATCTCAGTAAGTACAGCTGAATATTCACCCACTATAGTGGCAGGCACTTGGCTGAAATAAAGACGTTTATAATGCATTATTTTCTGCTATTTTCTGAGAGATTTATGTTTTCCTGGCATTGTTTCCATATACTTGAACCTGGGTTCCACTCCCTGTCCTAAAGAAGAGCTTGGATATCATCTGTGATCCAGCTCTAGTTTTTGAAGTTACAAACAAGTTTTGAAGTTTTGAAGCAAACAGACAGAAATCAATGTTTGGAGAAATTAACACAGAAATAACTGCGTGCTTCCCAGTCCCTGCCCAGCACACCCCAGTTCTCTATTGGGAGCCTAAGTCCTGTTCTTATCATAGAAACTCCATTATTTCATAGTTATGTTTTATAGAAGAGCTTTGCAGGGAAATTGCCTCTCCCAGCATCAATATCCACCCTCAGCACACCACCAGCCCCACAGGAAATGCCACCTAAAGCTTAAATGACACAAAATGAGCAAAATGCATTAATTCAACATGAAAAAGATCAGTAAACAACCAATTCAGAAAATGTTCCCCTCATAATCTGCACGGGGAGAGGCTCTGGGATGCCAAGGCAAACTCAGAGATCAGAGATTCTCACCCTTGCCATGGCCTTGCTCTCGCCTCACCCTCTCCCATTCCCGCCTCCCGCGGCCAAACCCTGGGATCGTGTGAGGGGGGACAGACCCCATGTCCCAAATCCCAGCAAAATCCCCTTTTCCTCTCTTTTATGGCAGAACCAAGCACTGATTTGGTGTTTTCTCAGCTGGATATGGAGTGAAAGAAAGTGCGTGCTTGTGGGAGAAATGTTCCTCCTAAAATGAGGGAGAAATGCTCCTCCATAAAGTCCAAAGAGACATTGTGAGGAGAAAATGAGTTAACAAGCAGGGGACAGACAGGGAAAAAAATTTGGAGCAAATTTGAGGTAGGCTGTAGTGCAGAAAATGAACATTTTGAGGTAAACTGAGGCACATGGAGGTAAAGGTTTGAGGATAAAACTTAGGTAATAGGTAGGGAAGAGAATGAGCATTTTGAGACAGTGAGCAGCAGGGAATGTCATAATGTGGAAGTCACTCCTATTTATGTGAGGGAGGACTGCCCTAGGGAATGGCTTTACCTGGGATTTGGCTCCTGTAGGGCCTTACAGAATAAGCCTTAGCGCTCTGTGATCTTGTGCTGCTCCTTGCACAAATTCTATTTCTCACTATTCCTCCAGTGTCACTCTTGTCCCTGCTGAGGTTTGTCCCATCCACTGGGCTCTCAAGTGTTTTCTCTCCTGCTCATATTTAAATTTCAGTCTTTTTGGGTGACTTCTATGCCCCTGCAACATCAAATTGAGTTCCCCAAAAAACACACCACTAAACCAATTTTTTTATCCTTTATTTCTCGAATTTCCATTTCCACTTGTTTCTCTAGCTGCAATAATAACGGACGTGACAGAAATAACAGCAACCAAGGGGAATAAATGGAATGTTATGGAAAATGCTAAATTTTGTCATTTGAGCAGGACCCAGCGCTCACAATGTCCAGGAAGAAGCACAACCATGAGATAATCCAGGGGTTGCTGGGTGCCAGACTGGGTCTGCAGTATTTCAGTCCATGAGAGTTACAGGATGAGGGATTCCTCACAGGAATGAAATGTGACCACAAACAGGGTTCAAGCAGCCCTGTTCCATGGGGAACAGAGAGATTGCCAGAATCACAGTGCCTTTCACTCCGTCCCATTGCCTTTGAGCTCCTCCATCAGCAAATCCTGCTGCTTATGGACCCAGTTTCCTCCCTTGGCTGTGTGGGGAGGGGGATCCTGGGCCGGCGGGCAGGGGGCGGCGGGCAGGGCGGCCTGGCCCGGGGCTGGCTGGGCACAGGCGGGCCTGGAGCAGAGCTGGAGCCGGAGCGCGGCCTGGAAGCCGCGGCGGAAGCTCCGGTTGCAGAAGCCGTAGATGATGGGGTTGACGCTGCTGTTGGAGAAGGCCAGCCAGTGAGCCAGGGGATAGATGTACACATTGATCAGCCGCAGCTGCACGTCCGACAGGCTGCCGTAGTCCGACAGCAGCATCAGGCTCCACAGGGGAAGCCAGGACAGGGCGAAGAGCAGGGTGACAAGGACGAGCGTGTGGATGGCTTTCCGCTTCCTCCTCCACGCTCCCCGCTGCTGCTCCCGGCCGCGCTTCCCGGCCGCGGGCACGGCGGCGTGGCACAGGGAAACGCCGATCCTGGCGTACAGGAGCGCGATGAGCGCCAGCGGAGCCAGGTAGATGTTGGCAAAGAGCACCGTGGTGTAGGCCTTCCTCATGGCCGGCTCGGGCCACTCCTCCCGGCACCAGAACACCGGGCGGGTGGCGTTGTCCGTGCCCAGGAGCAGCTGGAAGCGCTTCTCCTGCCGCAGCCGCAGCAGCGCCGCCGAGGGACACATGATGGCCACGGCCAGCGCCCAGATCACCGCGATGGTGGCCACGGCGGCGGGGACGGTCAGCTTCGGCTTGAAGGGGTGCACGATGCACCGGAACCTGCGGCAAGGGCACCGGGGAAGCCGTGTGAGGAACGCCTCCTATCCCGGGCAGGGATGCACACACATTTTAAACTGCCTGTCTTTCATCCTCCCTGTCAGTTGCTGCCTGTGCAATCCAGCTTCATGGCTGAGAAACAAACCAATTCCTGGCAGGCTGGGATAGCCCAGTTCCACCCTCTTTAAGAGACACCGGTGGAGGAGCAGATTGCTCTTTAGACCTGCCCAGATTTTATTTTGCTTAGGATTTGTTGTGGTGTTGGGAGGGTTAATGACTGGGCTCAGGGTGGTCAGGGGGCCAGGGGAGATGACAGTGGTGGTTACAGACTGCAGCATCTTACCTGTCCATGGCAATAGCAACCAGAGTGAAGACAGAGGCAGAAACAGAGATGCCTTGGACCATCCCGCTCATCTTGCACACCAGGCTCCCAAAGGGCCACCCTGCAAGGAAACATGCATTTTGGAATTGCTGCCATCTCACTGCAGGACTCTGCTTAAAATCATTCACTCTCATCTTCCATTTCCTGAGTACAATTATAGACTCATGGGGTGGTTTGGATGGAAGGGAAGATCATGGAATTCCAGCCATGGCCAGGAACACTGTGCCATGGGCAGGGACACCTTCCACTGACTCAGAATGCCCACAGAGCCCCCTGGACACACGCCCCTGGCTCTCCCCACCCCATGGGCAGTCAGCCCACCTGCAATGATGTTGTCCAGGAGGGTGGTGGGCATGCAGAAGAGCCCCACCAGCAAGTCACTGACGGCCAGGTTCAGGATGAACAGGTTGGTGACCGTGCGCATGTGCCTGCTCCACAGCACGATGAAACAAACCCCCCCGTTGCCCACCATGCACAGGAGGAAGATGAGCAGGTAGGAGGTGATGAAGACAGCAGCCACCCAAGGCTGGTGGAGGTAGAAGTCCACATAGGAGACATTTCCTTCCAGGTAAAGGTACTTGTACGTCCTGTTGTAATTCAGCAAATCCAAGTGAGGCCAATCCAACGAGGAGTTTGAGTCCATTCTCCTCCTTGTGTTCCAATGTGCCCTAAAAGAGATTTGTAAAGAGGCCATTTTAGTCTGCTTGCAATTGATCTGAAGCAATGTGATGATATTATTATTATTATTATTATTATTATTATTATTATAGCATTGTCATCTCTTTTGGGTGCACTATGTGCTGAAATTAGTGTGAAACTCACATGCACCCTGGCAGCAGTGAGGTGGCTGAGCAATAATCACTAAAAAGTCACTAATTCCAGCACTGAAAAACAGGGATTAAAGCTTTCTCAAGTGGCACAAGCCTTCTGCCTGCAAGTAACCAAATCCAGCCCCATTTCATGGACATGAGATGGTTTTGTGTGCAGCTGGATGATTTAATTCCCTGCTCACAAGCTACCCAACTCCAAGGCTGCCATCAAGAAGGACCATGCAGTGTCTGAAACATGCTGAGCTTCAAGAGAGCTGGGTTCATTTCCAAGCAGCTAACTTGACTTGGAGGCAGCATTTCAAACTCTTTCCCACATATATTTTGTCTCCCAGATGAGGATGTCTAAAGAAGCAGGGGGCAAAATTAATTGGTGGCAGCAGGCATGAAATTAAAGTGTGAGCGCAGGTGCTTTCAAGATGCTTCAAATTCCTTAATAGAAATGGGATTTAAATTTATCTGAATCCTGATGAGCTTGTATGAAAGCTCAGCAAAGCCTCTGCAAGTGCTTTACTCTCAAGAAGTAAGTGCAGTAAAAAAAAAGTATTTATTCTGCTGTGCCTCAGGTTTGGAACAAGCAGAGCAGTGAAAACCCATCATGTTCTGCTCTCTTGTGCCTGTTCAGAAATCAGCAGCAGTGCAGTGTCTTAATGGGTCTGTATTTTACAGACTTATTAAATGCCTGCACAGCAAGGCAGGGAGACAAAAATCTGGAGTCCCTCACCCAAAATCAGCTGCTTGTAGGTTTGAACAAGTGTAGGAATAGTTGTACATTCTGTGGGGATGTCCTTACAGACAAAGGCTTATTTATCTTGATTAGTTTTTACTCAATATGCTTTCAAAATCATTGGAGGTGATCTTATTGAGATATCTGATGAGCCAGATGCTTTCTCCAGCCAGAGCTCAGAGTCAGCCTTGTGAGAAATGCTTTAATGCCCATTTTCCTGATCCCTCAAGGAAGCAGCACTGGTGCTCTTGCACCCCAACCTGGGCTCAAGGTGGAGAGCTCTGACAGAATGCCAACACAGATATTTGACAACACGAGTTCACACTGCTCCTTTAATCCCAGACCTGGAGCTGGGCTTTATAAATCCCAGGAGATGCTCTCACCATTAAAAAGCAGCATTCCTACTGCTCTTCCCTGTGGAGAGCTTTGTGGTGGACAGTTGGCTAACTGAGAAAGGTCACGTAGACATGATACCACTGGTTAAGCTAGAAGGAGACAAGTCTAGGAGTCAGCAGTCAGTGTCCAGTGATGGGCAAGGACATTGTGCCCTTGGTGCAACAACAGGATAGAGGAGAGGATCTTTTGCCAAAAATATGAGGATAGTTTCAGCTGAATAATCACAAGAATGTAGAAGTAGCAACAGAATAACCATAAGAATACAGAAGTAGGCGTGGTTGGCCGATAAGTAACTAACCAATAATGAGCTCAGCTTTGCAATATGTATGAACTTCATTAACACCAATATAAATATGTGTGACTATCAATAAAGTCTGAGACTTGCTGATCACTCATATTGAGTGCTGCTTTTCTCCTGCCAATCCAACACTTCCCCACATTACTATTATTATTATTATTATTATTATTATTATTATTATTATTGCCCACTAATTTTCTGCCATAATCTTCTGCCTCCCAAAGGAGTTGCTTTAGGGAGACACTGTGGCCAGGGGAAGGTGGCTTTTGGCTCTCACCACATTCCCAGTCCCCATGCCCAGCTGTCCCTGTGCTGTTCCCAGAGGTGCCTTTCCTCCCTTACTTGCTGGAGTTTGGCTTTTCCAGGGGTCTCTGATGATCTGAGGCAGAAGTTCTTGGTCATGCCATGACAGGGCTGTCCCTTATCACACTAAAATCAGGAGGAATAATGGTTATTTTGGATACATATTTTGTTTTTTCTCTCTGTTTCTGACACTAGAAGCTGCTGCCTCACAGCACAATCTCCTCAGTAATGATCTCTGGAATAGTTTTTGTCCATAGCTGGTAAACAAGAAGTTGTAAACAGCCTTGAGGCAAAACTGGAGCTGAGTCTCTTCCCAGTTGCACTAATGAAATTTTGGTTGTGGCAGGCATAGGGAAGTGGTTGTGCAAACACTGCAGATGACAGGAAATGGAAAAGCTCCATGGATTTCTATTATCCTGAAGCTGAGGGGGAGGAGGATTGGCTGGAAGGAGAAATTAAGCCAGTGCCTTGTGTTTTCACAGGGACCTTGCCTGCTAAAACAAGGGGTGATAAATAATTGAGAGAGGCACAGAGGACAGAAACATAAATCATCTAAGAAAAGGGAAAAATTATGCAATACCTAATTGGTATAAGATGATGAATAACAGTAATCTGCTTCCACGTGGTAACTTGATAAGAGCAAGGCCTCCCTCCTTCATTTAATACACCAGAGAAAATCTGCAAAGGAATAAAGTGGGAGGGAGGCTCCCAGAGTGCAAACTGCCCCAACCCACAGTGGGCTCCCAAACACAGGAGGCTCATTCCCTGCTGGAATCCCAGACACAGCCTCCATAGACAAATACACAATGTAACACCTCACAGCCTGACCAGGACAATTGTGTACCTCTGGCTAGAGAAAAACAGTTTTCCCTCGTTAGAGCAGCAGTTCCAAGCCATTATGAAGTGATGCCATTGTTTTTATGTTGGGCACATGGAAGAAATCCCCTGGAGCAGCCACCACTGCCTCACCCCCGTGCACAACCTGCTGGGTTTGTCATCTTGATATCTTCATTTTTATGTGTGAAATACCCTCACAGGATCCTCTGAGGCTGAAACAAAAATAAGGAGACTTCAGAGCTGGGAGGAACAGCAGGAGCATGTAGCTGTACATGAAGAACATTCAATGTGGTAAGTGCTAAAAAACCTGTTCTTCCCTTGTCCTGAGCTCAGTAATGGCACAAGAACAGAGACTTCCCAGGGCTCCCAGTTCCCAAGGTTTCCCACTTTGGAAAATGATCCCTGGTCTGCTGAAAAGTGAGAAATTCCCAGGGGCAAAACACAGCCCCTGAAGGATGGCAAAAAGAACAGGACATTCGTCTGTGATTGTCTGAGAAATAAGGGAGAGAGAAATTTATGGATCATCCTCTGCCTCAGGGAACCAGGAAGGGAGCCACTGACTAAAAACCTGAAATGCTGTTCCACAGGGACCCTGTGCACAGCCCATGGGATTCTGGGGTCCTCTTGGCTTCTCTTTCAGAGCAAGGGGGAGCTGCAGCCACCCCAAACCCCCCATTCCCAGTTCCACAGGGAGTGGTGCAGGAGGTGTTTGGTCTGGGCCATGCAGGGCTTGAGCTGGGGACTCTGGGGATATTTGTGAATTAAGGTAATAGAACTTACTCTTTAAGTATTTAACTTTTTCATCCATCAATATTTCCATCCTATTTTATAGGACATACCTCTGAGTGGTTCATCTCCAAATAAGCCCAAATATCCCAGCAGGTTTTCAGCTGGAAAGGAGAAAGGAGCTTGTCGCAGACATCTTTCATGAAAAATCCTTTCTTAGGATTTTTCCTTGTGACAAGCTGCAGTTCAGCAACCAAAGTAAACAATGGTTATCTGCTGCTGTGGAATGCAACAGGTGATTGGTCTCCTGTGGGTGTTTGGATTTCTTGACCACTCATGGCAGAGCTGGCTCTTGCTCTGTCTGAGACACAGATCTTTGTTATTCATTCTTTTCTATTCTTAGCTTAGCTAGCATCTGAAGAAACTTTTCCTTTCTATTGCTTTTTAGTATAGTCTTAATGTAACATATATCATAAAATAATAAATCAAGCCTTCTGATCATGGAGTCAACATTCTCGTCTCTTCTTCATCCTGAAAACCCTTGTGACCACAGTCACAGGAGCTGTGGAAGAAAACACACCCTTAAAAATAGCCAGTTGCAATCAAATCATTCTTTCTTACTGACATTGACTTTCATAAAGAAAAACAAGTGCACCTTGAGAAGCAAATTTCTCATTTTGAAATGGGCAATCCCAGGCAGATGTGCCAATCTCAGAGCTGCACACACATCTCCTCTCAATGAGCTTAAACTGCTTATTCCTCCCCTCAGAGTCATTTATCTGCATAGTCTGAGCTGGGGCCACAGGAAATAGTTTGTAGGTATTTCTTTTTGAAATAGGTACTTCCTTTTAAAAGATCTCAAACTTCATATGATGGAGAACAAGGCTATCAGCAGGATGACTGGAATAAACACCAGACTTAGCTGCAGATTACTCATCCACTTGAGCTGGGAATAGAAAGCATTTCACTCCAAAGCCAAATTGTAACTGTAAATCAGGAGATGTAAATGGCAGGTGAGGCATTCACAGCAAGTTGGTAATGGCTCTGTATTTTTATACATATATATTTTTATATATAATTTCCACCCTGCTTGATTAGAGCCAAGGCTGCTTACCTATTTCTTATCATTATGATCCCTTTTTTCCCCTTTACTTCATGTTTAGTCAACCTTTAAGCTTCTAAATATATTTTTTTATTTTTTTATTTGATGCATCACAGGCAGTTTTAAATCTTAACTAAAATCTCAGCCAACTGCTCGCTGAAATCAGGTTAAAGTAAGATTTCCACACCCAGGCACACTTATGCCACCACTTTATTGAGAAGCCTGGCAAGCAATAAGATTTTACCTGCCTTACCTTGGAAGCAAGTCCCCGTTTTAAAAGCTTTCAGTAGGAAATTACTCAAGTTCCCTGGGATTCAGTCTCCAAGTAGCAGTTTCCCATCCATCACTGGAAACTGGGCAGGGACCCCACAGAATATCTGGACTGGCCACAGCTTTTTCCCTGGAGAGATGCTCCAGCAGTTCAGCAGTGAGTGCTGGGGTTTGGTCTATAGGAAGAGCTAAATCAATGATCCTTGCTGGGCTCTTGGCAGCACTAAACTCCCCACAAATGGGACATGAGCCTCCTAAATTGCACCTTTCAGCTCAGCCTGTGCTCATGAGTCACTCCCTGACAGCCCTGTCATTTGGGGCACTGAGACTGAGGGGAGTAATTGGGGAGCAGGTAGATAGAGGTAAAAAACACCCCTGGAAAGTGGGACAGTCATGGGAGAGTCTCAGTGGAGGACAGGATTGGCAAAGAACAGAAGTGCTTAGGGGCCCATCAGCCAGTGAGGGCTAACGCAGCAGGTACAGGAGACAGCTCTGCCAGCAGGCAGTTTGTGTCCCCCCAGAATGGGGGCACAGAGGATCCTGTAATCACTGCCAAGTGAAAGACCAGAAAACCCAAACCTATCCCAAGGCACAGAGCACACCACAGGCGTTCTTTGCACCAGCCAGAGCCACGGAAATGTTTGATTTCCATCTCTTTTGGCACAGAAGTGCCATTGCCCTCTCTGAGACAGGCATGAGAGCAGACAGCCCATGACCTGGTCACACAGGGCACCATGACTTACAGCCTGTCACAATAAACACCATTTTACCCCCACCCAAGCTCCTGGGCTGCAGAATATTGGATTATGCCTCACTAGGAATTGGGCAGAGCAGCCTGCCTGGCCCAAGGGCAGGGCAGGTGAGCTCCCTGTGCAGCACCCTGGGGTTGGATCCTTAACACTCCACCTCAGCCCATGCTGGATTTGCCCAGAGGCAATGCCTTTAGTCTTAAATAAGTGCACAGGAGAAGAACTGGCTGTGGGGGTGACAGCAGAGGTTTAAATGCAGTGTCACCTCTGCAGAAAGATGATGGTTGTGGAAGGGCTGAACTCTCCCTGTACCTTCCTGCCTTCTGACTGCTCCCTTTACATCACCATCCACATCCACACAGGGGTTTTAGGTAATCATTGATTTTTTTTTTCCTGTGACCTGCTCTGAGGATTTGAATCCTTTTAGTGCTCTTGAATTTCCATTTGCTGCTGCCTCAGTGACTCAGTTTTAATTAACACCAAATTCTAAGCCTTACCTGGATAACATGGATAGGTACCTCTGATTGATGTCAGGAATTTGACACGCTGAGAGGTTACCTGGGAAACCTCCTGGTTTGACTCCAGTTGAAGCCAATTCTGCTCAGTAAATGACAGCTGCAACCCACAGCAGTCCAAACAGCAAGGACTGCAAGGAAGTTTTCCTTGCTAGGATTTTCTTTTGGAAAAAAACCCCAGCAGCACAGATCCTTTCTTTTGGGATGAGGTGCCATCTTACCTGCCAGCCTCAGGAAATGCTCAGAGTTACACTTGTTTACACCCCTTTCCCCAGCAAAACACCCCAAACTGATCTCACTGCATTTCAGACTTTGCAGCCCCTGACAAGGTTCAGATTTCAATGCTAACATGAGCTACTTCAAGCTCCAGACACTTTCCTCCTACTGGAGGTACCTGCTACTGTTAGAAGAGCAAAATAAAATGATGTGAACTTGTCTTAACCACTGAGAAAAAACAAAACAAACCAAACAGCCCCAGGATTTTCTTTCCCCAATTCTGGAGCTCTGCAGAATGCTCCAGCTCCCAGCCCAGGCCCTCCTTGGGCCTGGAATTCAGGGGCTGGAACCCCAAAGGCAGAGGCTCAGGGGCACCTGCTGCCATCCCCATCCCAAACTGCTCCTTATCCCAGCCCTGCCCACCCCGGGCAGCCCAAGGGGGGCTGTTTCCAGCCGGCAGGTCCCTGGCATCACCGGGATTCCGGGGCAGGCAGTGCTGTGCCCTCCTGCCAACCAGGGCACCTCCAGCGGTGGCAGCAGCATTCCAGCTCTCTCTCTCTCACACACACACACACACACACACACACACACACACACACACACACACACACACACACACAGACCTGTTGCTCGCCGAGCTCCCGCGGTTTTCCCCAGCTCCCAGCTGCAGCAGGGAGGCAGGAGCAGCCCAGCCCCGGGGGAAGGCAGCCCCAGCCCGATCCCCCCGGGGTACCTACCCCGCTTACAGCTCCGCCGCCGCCGCCGCTGGCTCCGCAGGCAGCAGCGAGGAGAGGCTGCAGCCTCTGCTCCCGCAGCCCCTGCGGCTCCTGCCTCAGGCAGGGAGGAGGGACAGGAGGAAGGAGGGAGCCGAGAGCCCAGCCCAAAGCCAGGCGCCAAGCCCCGGGGCTTTGGGGGGTGCCCGGCTGCAAGAGTTTCTGGGCTATGTTCCATTGCAGAGCCTCCCTGCTCTGCTTGAGGCATCCCTTGGCCTTGGGAAGCTCATTCCAAGGGTCAGGAAGTCACAGTTACTTCTGCAGGTGCCACGCCTGACACGCCCCCATCCATCAGAATCCAGATTCCCCCAGAGCTCCGAGTGCTCCCAGCACAGTGGCATCTCCCAGACTCTGCTCCTACCTGCTGAGCTCCAGCATTCAGGTCCAGGCTCTCCAGAGATTCCAGCTTTTACATCAGGAACTCAGGGAAAAAAAACCAAACAGTCTGTGTGGCCAGGTGAAACCAGGTGGCCCCTGTAGTTGAAATAGCAGGTTCTGCCTTACCTGCCTCTGCATCAGGTTTTTCTGGAAAGAAAAGCAGCATTCCAAGGACAGATTCTAGGAGAACAGGCTTCCAACTAATGATTTCATGAATGTAGGAATCATTCCTTAATAAGAATAAATTCTCTGTTTTTACACTCCCCTTTTGATTCCTGGCATAGTTTAAAAATTAATCCTTTAACAAATCATTTAAATTTGAGACAACAAACAAATATCCCAATATCAATTGAAACCAACAAATTTGTTTTCCAGCATAACTCCGCGTGGAATTATAACAACTCTGTATGGCATCATCATGTGCTGTAAATGGAGGCTGAGAAGTTCCAGCCACACACAGACACTGCAGTGAGGGCAGTTTTGCCCTGTGTGATGCAGCAGATGGAATCCCAGAATCCAGGATGTTGGACTGGGGACATGGAGCTGGATGCACTAAAAAGCCACAGACAGAGAAACCTCAGACCAAGAGAGGATCATGCATCCAGGTAAGAGGATTTTGTCTAGAATTCCTACCCCAGCTCTCCCTGCACACATACACCGCTGCAGTTTTGTCTCCCTATCACTTCCCTATATTCACATTCCCTCTGCCTTGAAGCCCAAAAGGTGGCGAGTTCACTTTGGAATCCAAGGAGCTTCAGATGAAAAAGTGTTACTCATGGAAGCAACAAAATATCCACAGCGCAGGGAAGTGAGACTTGCAGGGAACTGAGACTTGCAGGGATCGCTTTCTGCTTCCCCCATTCCCCGTAGAACATCAGCATGGAATCCTCATCACAGATTCATTGCAGAATATTGTCCTTTTAGTTTTAAAAACGGCTCCATGAGCGGCAGGGCCGATCCGTGTCCCAGGATGCTTCCATCTCTTTGGAAGGCCGGCGGCACCAACTGCTGAGAGCAGAAGGAAGGACAGGATGCGAAATAAACTCGAGGAGCGCTCATGGAACTGTCCATGGAACTCCAAAACGGTTTGGTTTGGACCTCAAGGATCATCCAGTCCCACCTTGGAGCCTGTTCAGGGCACGCTGCTGTCCATCAGCCCCTGATTGCAGATGGATATGGAAGGGATGGAGGTGTTCAGGGAATGCTGGTTGTTTTTCCCTGCGCTGGCTAATCTGGTAATTAAAAAGACTAATTGACCTCTTCCAACAGGGAAACATGTAAGCAAGAGGTGCCAAAAAAATTGGAGTTCCTGTGAAATGAAACCTGCATGTATCTGATTTAAAATCCCTCTGGATGGTCACTGGTTTGACTTCCACACATTGCTCACACTGCCCAGGTATATCCAGTTCTGCTGTCAATGCTTTTGTCCATGGCATAATTTCTATTTTTTCCTTGCAAAGAGCATCTGGGTGATAGAGGGGCATGGAGAGGAAAGGAAGGGGAGCAACTCCCGGGGTGCAAATGCTCCCAGTCCCACTCTGCACACTTGAGCCCACCCCGCAGCCCGGGTCTGCCCCACTCTGCCCCCGGCTCCTGCTGTGTCTCACCAGTCTGGGGTTTGCCCCGAGCCCCCAAACGCAGGATTTGGGCTCTCTGATTTTAAATACAGGATTTGGGCTCTCTGGTCAAAGCCTTAAAATATCTGGATGAGCCCCCACTTGCACTTCCCAAACAGGACTGGAGTCTGTTTCACAGCCCTGAGACTGCCTGGGTGGGGTTGGCTCCAAGTGCCAGCAACGCAGGACTTGCCTCATTTCTGAGCCAAAGAAAATGCCTGATTTATTTATTAAAGGACCCTAAAACTGGCCAAATGAGCCTGGTGTCCCCCAAACCCAGGCCTCAGTCCCTGTTTCGAGGACATGAAGGTGCCTGGCTCAGGCTCACCATGGGGGGCCCCATTCTGATCCCCAAAACCCCACATAACTCAGGCCTCTTCTCTCCCAGCTGGGTCTGGAGCTTCCAGTCACTGGAAATGGGGCCGGAAACAGGGAATTTGGTCCCTGAACTCCCCCTGTGATGTCAAGACAGGCTGGAGAGCCAGGGGTGTTGGGACATGAGGTAAAGAGGAGGATGGAGCCCATCCAGGGTACCCCAGCACCCACAAACACCCCAAGGACCCCAGAGTCCTACTCTTCCTGCTGCTCCCTGCCCAGCCCCAGTGCCAGGGATTGCAGGAGAGGAGCCTGACCACTGCCAGCCTTCTCCCAAACCACATCCATGGGCCGTGCCAGCACCCTGCACGGCTGGGCATGGCAGGAGACAGGCACCAGAGAGCAAAGGGCAGAGACCAGCCAGCATCAGCGTGTTTACTTCCTGCTGCACAGCAAGCCACACCCACCCTACAGACACACCCTCCAGGCACCCGTCTAGCAGTAAGGCACTTTTGCAAACACGTGAAACATTTTTGCCACCATCCCCGGGGTGTCGGTGCCCGCAGGCTCAGCGCAGCGTCACCAGCTCCTCGGCAGAAGTGGGATGAATGGCAACGGTGTTGTCCAGGTCAGCCTTGGTGGCCCCCATTTTGACGGCAACAGCAAAGCCCTGCAGCATTTCGTCACAGCCCAGCCCTTGCATGTGCAATCCCACCACCTTTGGAGGAGAAATGAGAGGCCAGGTGGGACCCAGGCTTGGGGAGCTGGATGCCAGCCCAAGAGCTGACCACACGGGGACAGGAGGACAGCCAGCCATGGTCTTCAACAGCCCCCACTCACCTTCTCCTCCTTGCCAGTGCACACCAGCTTCATGACACACTTCACCTTCCTCTGGGTGACAGCGTGGTACAGGGGAGTGAAGGATGTGTTGTAGATCTTCACCTTGTCCTTCCCATGTATGGCCACGGCCTCCTCTGCAGCAGAAGCCACGGAACAGGCGTCAGAGGGATGCACACGGAACATTCAAAAAGAGCAGTCAAAGCCCTTTGGTCAAGGCTCACTTGCCAGACATCAAAGCATCTCAAGCATGCAAGCAGCAGCTCTGAGGCAGTGTCCCCAGCCCCTGTGCCCCCACCTTCGGTGAGCCCCACGGTGCCGATGGGCGGGTGGCTGAAGACGACCGTGGGGATGTTCTCGTAGTCCAGCCGGGAATCCTGCCTGCCCTCGAAGAGCCTGTGGGCCAGCTTCCTGCCAGCTGCAATGGCCACTGCAGGGACAGGGAGGGACAGGGACCCTGAGCCACGTGGCACCACAGAGTTGAGCAGGGGAGGGGGCAGGGCTGCAGTACCTGGGGTGAGGAGGGCTCTCCCACACACATCCCCGACGGCATAGATCCCTCTCCTGGTGGTGTTCTGGTATTCATCCACCACCACATGGCCTTTGGGGTCCACCCGCACACCCTGCCATGGCAAACAGCAGACACATATGCTCCAGCAGGGATGGGAGGGCTCGTGGGGCCCCTATGACAGCCTCTGGAGACCCAATGGAACCCCAAATCTCACCACTCGCTCCAGGCCCAGCCCATCAGAGCTGGGCTCCCGCCCCACGGCCCACAGCAGGCAGTCCACATCCCGAATCACCGCCTCTGTCGGCTTGTGGCCAGGTGCCACTGAGGCCACTGTCACATCCAGCAGCCCACACGGAGACTTGGTGACCCTCTTGACCTAAGGGCAGCAGGAGAAGGTGTAGATGGCTTTTGCCTTGCAACAAGAGACAGCAGCCATGCTGCAGAAGCAGGGATGTCACTAAAATCACGGCTCAGCAAGCAGCACCCAAAAGGGCAGCTTTCCCCCAGCCCTGCCTCTGCAGGAGGGATGGAACAAGGCACAGGGCTGCTCTGTGCTCTCCCACCTGTGTGTGCTTCCAGACATCCACCCCGGTGTTCTCCAGCTCCTGGGTGCAGTTGGAGCTGATCAGGGAGTCAAAGGTTCGCAGCACCTGGGCAAGGACCCCCCAACCCTGTCAGACGAGGATCTGCAGGCAAAGGCACCACCTGGCAGCCCCTCCACTGGCATTTCCCTGCCCCTGGAACCCAAGAGATTTAGGGTTCTTGTGGTTAACAAACTTCTCTGTTTATTTTTCCATAATTTTCTTTTCCTTTCTTCCTCTTCTCAAGTTGTGACTTGAAATAAAGCTCGAGGGGATGGATGTGGTGACACGGACGGCTGCAGAAACACGGGGCTCCTGGGTGGGTGCTGCTAAAACACATCCCCTCCACCCTCTGCATGGCTCCCACGCCACCATCCCCTGCATCACTACTCCTGTGCCAAGTGAGACCCTCCTTCACCAGGAACTGACAGCCAGAAACCACTCTGGCCACCAGGGCTGGGGTGTGGCAGCGGGGCGGGAAGGAGAGCTGGGGACAGGGGGTGGCACTACCTTGTCGTGGCGGATGAGCAGCGAGGACTTGGAGCCCAGCGTGGAGAGGATCCCCACCATCTCCACCGCGATGTAGCCGGCCCCGACGACGACGCTGCGCCTGCGGAGAAGAGACAATGCCCTGTGCATTGCCACCTGGAGATGGCGCCGGTGGCTGCGGGGTATAGATCCCGCTTTACCTGGGCAGCTCCTCCAGGTCGAAGAAGCCGTCACTGGTCATCCCCAGGCTGGCACCTGCAAAGCAGAGATACTTTGGCACCCTTCAGCTGTCCCCCTTCTCTCCCAAAGCCTGCTTTGCTTGGGCAGACCTCTCCCCAGCCTGGGAGCCCGGGGGATTTCATCAGGCTCACCAGGAATTTCGCTGTCGGAAGGGACAGCCGGGCGCCCTCCCGTGGCTATAAGGATGTGAGGAGCCGTGTACTTTTTCCCGTTCACTTCGATGGTTGGCTCGGGATCAGCGGTGAACTTGCCATAGCCCCGGATGATGTCAATATGGGCCTTAGGGGTTACAGTTACGGGGTTAACAGCGACATGAGGAGACAACTAATGGAGCCAGGGTTTCCACAGTCGGAGGACACCCATTAGGGCTGGAAAAGTGGCTAAAAATCCATCACGTCTGCCACTAGGATTGCAGGATAAACACATCCCACACTCACCTTCTTCACATTGTTCTCGTAGATGTCATTGAGGCGCTGCACATACGCGTCTCGCTTCTCCTTGATGGTTCTGGAACAGAGCAGGGAATGCCATCACTGCCAGCAGGTGAAGCTTAGAGCTCAGGATAGAACCTTGCACTCTGTGCCATGCTCCAGTTCACAGGGTGGTGATCAAACTTCTGATGACCTCAGAAGTCTTTTCCAACCATGATTCTGTGAACTCAACCCCTCTGGCAAAGCGGCTCCCTGTGACCCTTTCCCCACCAAAGCAAGATTTCTGTGCCTGCCTTCCCTGTGTTTGTCTTTCCCAGAGTCAGGTTGGCTCCCTGTTCTCCAAAACACAGCTGGCCCTGTAAGCAGCTCTGCACAGCCCACAGGAGCCTGGAAGCGGGCAGGGACCCCTGGGAAGTGGACAGTGGGATGCTCCCTGTGGGACACTCACTGCAAGATGCTGATTCCCAACTGGTTCCCATTCTTACCTCCAGTTGAACTTGACACCCGCAGTTTCAAAGCCATAGTCAGCGTGGTCATGGACAAACTCTGCGTGCACCGCCGTGTTCCACATCACCTGCCCACGCAAACCCCAGGTTGGCTCAGGAGCACTGCTGGCACTCTGGGAAAACCCCTGCCTGAATCCTCATCTCTGCCCACAGCGCCCACGGCATCCCGATGGCTCAACAGCCTCCGAGGCCCTGCTTCCTCCCCACACCCTGTGCCAGCACCTCCCTAAAATTTGGCAGGCACCCACAGCAGACCCAGCCCACACCACCGGAGCCAGTGGCAGAACAGCCTCACCTTCTTTGGCACACATCCAACATTGACCTGGAGGGAACAAGAACAAGTCTCAGTGTCAAGGCCCAGTTTTCCCAAGGCAGTGCTCCAGAGAGCATTCCACATCCCAGCTCTCTGCTCAGGAAAACAAAGGCAGGATTAGGGGTTCTTGGAAAAAGAGGGGTGTAACCACCCTGGGAGGCTCAAGGTCTTGCGGTTTGCCCGTTTTCCTTCACTTCCTTGAAAGAGAATACGGAAGGTGGGGCCTTCAAACACAAGGGGTTTTTTTCCATTCAGAATGTAAAAATTATTTACTAGCAGAAAGGTGTTTGCCATCGTTTTCCTGCACTTCTGGGAATATGGTAATTTTCCCAGCAGAATGCATTTAGGGCATAAAATTAGAGCCTGTCCCTCACTTGCTTCAGGAACCAGTTTGTTTTTTGGCTCGTTACCAGCTCACCATGCCCTGGAGTTCTGCTTTACCACCTTGCAGTTGTGCTACACAGATCCAGGATCCATCGGCATCCTGCAAATGGCTTGGAAACTGCCGGGAAGAAGCTGGTGGAGATGGGGGATTGGAATCCGTCCTGCTTCAGCCTGGCAAGGCAGGTCCTTTCACAACATCCGGACACCGGAAGGGTGATTCCTCCTCTCCCACCTCCCGCACCGCGACCCTCCCGGGGGTTCTGCCACCATCCCAGTCACCGGGGTCAGCGAGAGGGCACCGGCCCCGCGTCGCTCGTCCCCTTCCGCGTCCCTCCCCCACCCCCAAGAGACTCACGCAGGTGCCGCCGAGGCGCTGCGGCTCCACCAGCGCAACCCGGGCGCCGAGCTCGGCCGCCCGGCGGGCCCCCGCCAGCCCCCCGGAGCCGCCGCCCAGCACCAGCAGCTCGTAGGCGGCCGCCGCCATCGCTCCAGGCTCGGTCTGGCCCCGCTGCCCCGCCCCGGGACCGCCCCCGGTGCCGCCCCGGTCCCGCCCGGCCCTGCACGACACCACGTGTTGGGGCTGACAACGGCGAGTTTATTGGTTCAGGTACAGCGAGGAGGATTGCAAGCACTTCCAGGACAAATATACAGAGGGGAAAGGGGGGGGGGGGATAACAAAAGAGAAAATAAAATAAACAAAATACCCCAAAACAATTAAAAAAAAAAAAAGGAGGCAGGATCAGCACAGAACGGGAATAGAGCTAAAAAGGGAACGCTTTTATCTGGGTTATGACAACGTACTCCCAAGCAGGAATAATTTCCTTTCTCCAGTTAAGTTGAGCGGTCTTTCCAATAAAATAAAGAGTGGGGATGAAGTTAGTGTGCACTTCCCTGGAAAACAAACTCTAATTCATGCCAGTTAAACACTAGAACTAAAAATGTACAAAGAAGCATCAGAGGAGATGAGTGTTGTTAGAGTGTTACCTTTTCCTCTCTGAACAGTCCAGAAGGAAAACAATGACTACAAATACAGCAGGCAAACTGACTTTCGGGCTGATGGGCATGGGACAGAGAGAGTGTCATAAGGAATTCAGTCTCAAGTTGTGCTAAATGCTCTTCGTCCTCTGTATGGCACATTTTGGTCCATGATGGGGATTTGAGTTGAGACGAACCCTGATTTCTTACAGAAACGTGTAAATATTGTTGCTCTTTTAAAATGCCAGGTGTACTTCCTTCTACAAAGGTTGGGAGAGGTTTATAGGAAGTAGTCTGGGGTACGACGGGTAACATGAGGCTCTCCACGACGAGGTGCTGGGTCAAACTGGAGGCTGCAGGAAACAAAAAGGGATCACTTACCCTCCTCCACAAGTCACTTTCCACTGCCATGATAAGCACCAGGCTTGTTCTCCTGCTGCTAGCACACATAAAACATTCCAAGCCCCAAACAAGAGTTAAAACTCAGAGTGACCCAGCAGCCCGTCACCACTTTCTCAGGGGAGCAGCTGAAAGCACAATTCAGACCCTCTTCCCCATCTTACCAAGATGAAAACAAATAGATAAATCCACGTGTTTTTACTCTCTCCATCAAGCTTAGGCAATAAAGAGATTGAAGTGCAAAAGCTCCAACTCTCCAGACAGCCAGGAAGAGAAGCTTTTAGGAGCTTAACTCACTGCTTACTTTAAGGCAGAGCACACATTAATTCCAGAGTGGTCTGAGCTGGCTTTTCATGGAAGAACCCCTTTGGGAATGATCAGCCATTCCTCACAGAGTGGCTAGAAGGAGAGCCCAGCCCAAGGCACCATACTCACAAGGAATATTTTAAAGTGTCATCTAGTTCCATGATAGCAGCCTGGTTCCCACAGCGGTAGCAGTAATTGGGGGCACTGAAGATGGTCACCACATTCCGGTCGTGGCACCAGTTATAACCCTGCCAGGGACAGAGAGGGAAAAACAAAAGGTCTCTGTTAAACCTCAGCCCCTCCGAAGTTTCTCTTCAGGCCTGAAACTCTCTGAGGCACTTGTGAAACTACAGATTTCCTGAAGTATTTCCAACTGACTTAGTTTCATTTCAAAATAGGTGCTTTACCACAAGAAGCAGCAGCAGGTACCTGGCAAAACCAGCTTCAAGCAGCCTACAGGAGATCATCCCCTCCTCACTTGTAAATTATGGACTGCACCACTAAAAAGCCTTGGGATTTTTAGGGATGCCTTCAGCTTTCCTCCACCACAAGTGACAATTTGCCTGCTGAATGCCACTGACTTCTGACACACAGTTCTGCTTAAGGGATCTACCTGCACTAGATTTTAAAAAGGCATCTGCTCCATTGACCCACCTGGCATTCTTCCAGCAAGACATCCAAGAATAGCCTGTCGAGAGCCAAAAATGGCATAATCCCTGTCACATCTGACTGCTGAGCACTATGGGACAGGCTGTTGGATGTAGCAGCAGTCAGAGCAAGAACAAACCAGCATGGAAAAAGATTATTCCTGCCACAAACAGGGCGTGACACGGCCGCTCTGGTAATTTACTTGGAGGGGGCAATTTGCTTGGAAAGGCCAGAACATCCCCTTATTTAGGCTGCAGGTCAAAGCATGTCACTTTATGTTGTTGTTTCCATGTGACTAAAGCCTCTCTTTGGTACTGACCTGTGTAAAAGGTGCCAACAAATCTGTGAGTGGAAGGTGTCCCAGAGTAGACCCTGTGGGCCCCTGTGTTGGTAGCCCTGGCTAGCAGCGCTTGCCCTACCTCCATGACCAGCTGGTGAGCGCGGGAGACCAGTGTGAGACCATTGGCGTGGTTGAAGGTTTCCGAAATGTCCTGCCCGAAGGTGTAGCCAGCACCACGTGGGGAAATGCCCCAGCCGCCGCGGTCATCCGGGTCCGACCACAACAGATCACACATCGGACCCTGGGAAGATTAGAAGCTCTCTGTTAGACCACTGGCAAGGTGCTTAAACACGTTTTATTTACAGCAGCAAGACTGCCAGCACGTCCTCCTCAGTGCGAGGCACATGAGGAGTTTACTGAGCACACATCTGTGAGCCCCAGCCACTCCCAACAAAACTTCCAGCTGCCCCCGGAGCTCCAAGCGTGGATTTCAGTCCCGATTTCAGGCCCCAGGAAGCTGCAACAAGGTACAACACCACAGGAGGGAGGCTGGGCTGGCTGGGGAAGAAGGATGGTGATACAATGTGGCTTCACATGGCGGTTGTCAGTTCACAACCACCTCTGTGAGGAGGCTGAGGATAGTAAACACCCTCCCTCCCCTGCCAAATCCTGCTCTTTGAGTCAGACTGAAAGCCCAAAACTCCCACGATTCTGGGGAAAACAGCTGTGAAACCCCCACAGCTCTCCTTATGTAGGCTGCTGTAATCAAAGCACACTGACTTATGTGTGTTTTGCCCAAATGTTCATCTGCTCTAGCTCCTGGAAAGGCCATAATCCATGTGTAACCACGTGTCTAAATGGACTGCAATGTGAGAAAACATTTGCATTTTCCACCAGCAGATATTTAAGTTTCTGAATTCTGTTACCTCGTGTGGAACTTCCTGCAGGCGGTCCAGAGCCCTGATATGATCCAGTGTATCTATGGATGGAGAGAGGCCACCATGGAGGCAGAATATCTGTTCCAGAAAGAAAAGAGCAATCCATTAAGTGGGAGCAATGACCTCCAAAACAGCTGGGTCTTACTCTGTTAACACTCATTCCCAACGCCAGCCATCTCACCCTGGGATCACAAGTTACAGGAGCCTGTCTGGGACTGTTTCTCTGGATGTCAGACAACACAGCTGGCAGAAAGGGAGGGAGGGAGGGAGGCTTTTCCTCACGCCAGACTCACCTGGCCGTCTACTAGAGCTGTGAGAGGCAGGTAATCAAACAGGTCTGTGAAGTACTTCCAGACGTTGGCGTTGCCGTACTTGCGCAGGCACTCGTCGTAGAAGCCGTACACCTGGGTGATTTGCCTGCTCTCGTGGTTGCCCCTCAGGATCGTGATGCGCTCTGGGTACCGCACCTGGGGGCGGACAGAACCTCCCTTAGCAGAGGCATGGAAGAAGGAGTGATGGAATATCACCCACAGCAGCCCAGCACTCTGCTCCTAGCATGGATCCATTTACACCCGTCATGCCCGAGCCAACGGCAGCATCACCAGGAGGAGAAAATGGCTCCCAGCTCCCAGGTCTTATCCCCAGTTTCCCAAGCCGTACCTTCAGCGCCACCAGCAGAGTCACTGTCTCCACTGAGTAATAGCCTCTGTCCACATAGTCTCCCATGAACAGGTAGTTTGTGTCTGGAGACTTGCCACCGATCCTGAAGAGCTCCATGAGGTCGTGGAACTGCCCGTGGACATCCCCACAGACGGTGACAGGGCAGCGTACCTCTTGCACATTGGATTCCTTGGTAAGGATTTCCTTAGCCTGGCAAGGAAAGCACGTTTAGGACACAAAGGGAGGAAGCTCCTACAGAGGCAGGTGATGTTATTCTGCTGCATTCCCACAGGAAACCCGGTTTCATCCCCACAGCCCAAGATGACCACTGGAAAAAGTTTGGTGGGTGAGCACAGACAAGGGGTGCTTCCCAAATCCCAGTGCAGGGGGATGAGCAGATTTACTACAGCAAGGCCAGATTTCCTTGCCCAGGGCACATTTTGCCCACCAAAATTCCAATCCTCTTCCAAGCACAACACTTCAGCAACTTCTAAAGGCGGGTCACATACAACTGGAAAGCAAAGACAGAGGCAATTGGAACATATGGAGCCACAACCAGCTTCCCTGGCTGTACCCAGCTGGCAACAAAACCACCACAGATGGAGCGATGGCATCCCTGGATTTAGTCATCTCTTCTTCCACACCCAGCAGTTCCTCTGCTAATTACAACCATGCCATGTTGCCTATCTGCACCACCTCATTATCCTTATCAAATACCAGGTTTGTTGTGCTGCCTGCAGCTCACTGACTGATGCTGATCAGCGCTCCTGGCACATCTGAGGCACGGGGAACACCCACAGGTTGGCTCCATCTGATCCAAACAAAAGGGCTGGAAGATCACCAGCACTGAGCAGTCACAGGCAGGTGATGATCTGGGTATTCCCTGCCATATTCCTTAGCTCAGGATGAGCTAAGGCTCACCCTGTGCTGCCAGAAGGGAGCTGCTTCCCAAGGATACCCTCTGAGGATGCCTGCATTCCCATTCCAATGTTTGCTGCCATGCCTCTCTTCAGAAAAACATGTATTTGGAAGGAATAACTACACCCCAAGCAGTTTGGACAGTTTGGACTGCATCCAGCATGCACTCTGCACAGAACCTAACCTGAGGGATCCTTAAAGTCACCTCCTGCCTGTGGACTTGCTGAGATGGGCTGTGCCTGGAACTGCTGAACATGTTGTATGTGAGTGCAGTAGTAGCACTCAAATTCTGCTCACATGTCTTTAAAAGCATTTACAGCGCCTTCGGAGAGCTTCCACCCTCTGGGAGAGACAAATATAAACCCACAAAACAGCTGCTCCCTGTGCTCTGGCTGCTGCACAAAGCAACAGGCAGGGGTTTGTTCCAAGCTGGAGCTCAGCAAGGCTCCTTTTTCACAGGAACAGGGCAAACAGGCTCCCTTCAAACCTACCCCAGGAAGGGCGGCCAGCCCACAAACTGAAATGTCAGTGCTAGGAGAACCCAGAAGTTTCCCCTGATGAGGAAGGAGGAGCTGGCAGGTGACAGGAGTGGCTCCTTGTGCTGCCAAGCAGCTGTTCCTCTGCACCCATTTTAGCTCACCCTGTGGGCAGGACACTCATGGGTGCACGTGGACACATCCAGGCCATCATTTGAACTCTGCAGAGCTGGTTTACATCAAGCTGGGGAGCCCCAGTTTGCCCTCACGCGATCATTTTCTAAAGCAGAACAAGACTCTCAAAATGCTCAGCATCAATAAAAACACCCCAAAAAGCAATGACTAATTGCCTGCAGTGTGAACACTGAAATCAAGTGACTTAAAATAAAAAGCACTATTACAAAGCAAAAATAAAAACCTCTGATGCAAGCAGGCTGCCTGGCATCATCAGCACTCACTTAATCCAGGAGGCTAATAAATAACTATGATTTAGAAGTCAAAATTTAGCTACCTTTGTTGCAGAAAACAGTGACTAATGGTATCAGCTTCCTGTGCATCTGTCCCACTTGCACTGGATGAAAACCATATCCAGGTCAGGATAAAAAGCAGCAGCTTTCAGGTGTTTTTATTAAATAAACCTTCCTTGTATTAAATAAACCCAACCAATGGCTGCCTGTCTGTGCTCAGAGAGCCTCTGAGGAGCAGCCCATTTGCTGGCTGTGAGCTTGCCCATCACCTCAACTCCTTGGGTGCTTCTCAAGAGCCTTGGAGAGAGGAAAAACTCCATTCCTTCTGGAAGATTCATTCCCTCAGCTTGGTCTGACCCATAGAGGCTCTTTCTCTAGGAATCGAAAGCCAGGCATGGAGTTCGGGATCAAAATTCACCTGAACCTCGACCCCACCAATGTCCACAGTCCAAACTACTGTACCACCAAGAGGGCTGAGGATATTGAACCTCAGGGAGCTTGGCTGGAAGGAGAACCAGCCAAGTGGGATGGGAGCCAGAGGGATGGCAGGGATGGAGCTGTCTCACCCTTCAGGAATGAGGCAGCAGGGGACACTCAGAGCCTCTGCCAAGGCGCCCAGGTGCTCCCAGAGGCTCCTGAACCAGCACCACCAACAGAGAGACAAAACATTGCCAGGCACAACACAGCACAACACTGGGAATTGCCTGCAACGGGACTGTGTCCCCTCTTACACATCCCAAGAACCAGGAGAGGAGAGAGAAGCTGCAAGGAGAGGGATGGCAATGGATGGCTGCTTGTTTAACTAAGGAGACAGCCTTTTCCCTGCCTTCTTCCCTAGCCCATTTCATCATCTTGGTGAAAAACCTGGATTAAGCAGGATGGCTCTCAACTCCCTCACCTGTGTGCTCCAGCAGTGACCAGAATTAATCCTTCTATCAGCCTCTAAATTTCTGCAGGGTTTGAGCTAATTTCCATTTTGAACACCAACAGAATGGGAACAATGTTATCACAGCGAGGAACAGCACCTCCCTCATCTGCCTGAGCCACAGGGGGCAGATCAGCTCCCTAATGAGGTTACCACTGGGCAGGTGAGGACAGAATGTCACTTCCACAGCTGCAAATTTCAACAACTTTTAAGAGCACACAGTCACTAGGCACACCTCCATTGTGTCCAATTCTTCCCTCATCACTGCCCACTATGCCAATACTTAAACCAAGAATGACCCACACAAATAACACTGAGATTTTTCTGGATTTTTCCCCCACTTCATTTTGATTTTTTGTTTTAGTACTCAGTTCACCCACACACTGAAACCTGAGGCAAAAGGCACTACTGTGCTGGCCCTCTCTGAAATCAGCCCCAAACACAAGAGTGCCAGAAAGTGTTCTGGAGAAGAGGATTTCTCCAAATATAATTTCAAGGAAACCAACTAAACCAGCTTTGTGGCAGGGCTGCACACCCAGAGGTTTTTGTAAGCTCCTCTCCTGGGTGACACAACCACTCCCCAAAACTTAAACAAGCCAAGTCAGTGCAGGGCACAGTGTTTCCTTCATGCTCCAGTCATTTCCATCAGTTTCCAGCAGCCTGGAAGAACGAGGTGCTGTGACAGATGACACACCTCCCTGTCACCTGCCTCCTGAAGGACAAACACCCTCCCCACCTCCAGCTGAGCTCTCCCACCCAGCTTCTCCCTATTTCCTGTGTGTCCAGCCACAATCTGGTTCCCAAAACACAGGAGCCACTACTCCAGCTTCCCGAACAGCCACAGCTCCCTCACAACTGAGGGAGCTCTGGAGAAAGAGTCACAAAACAGACAGCCCCAGCGTAGGACTGAAAATTTGAAAAAGAAGGGAAGGAAACAGAAGCTGTCTGGGGGTTAGGGAGTGCTAGGATCACCGCTGGAAGAATATGGCAAGGAAAATCTTCCCTTGGTCACAGACTGAAGTGTTGAGAGACTACTCAGACAACACCCAGCACAGGTCTGAGGACCTTTCTCCTGATGGGAAAAAAAGGTTTTTCCCATTCCCCACTAAACAAACCCGAGCACAGTTTGCCAAGGCCTGTCCAGAACAGCAGACAGTGTCCTTTATCCAGCCATTCCTCTTTCTGTTTTGGTCCCCTCAGCGGGCGGGGAGTCTCTCTGGGTCTCACCTCTGCTTCCCGAGGTCCCACCTCGAAGCCAGTGGGTTTCCTCACTGACTGGGGGTTGATTTTTCAGCGCGGGGCTCCTCCATGTTGTGCGGCACACCGGGTACCCCACCGGAACCACCCCGGTGTCCCCGCGCTGGATACTCCGGAGACACCGACCTGGCCACGCCATGTCCAATCTCACAGAAACCGCTCCAGGCATCCAAAGGCGGATATTTCACAGGCACCATCCCGCTCACCCCAAATCCACCGGCACCAGCCGCTTTCCCAGTGCCGATATCCCGCCAGGCGCATCCCCGCCTCCCAAAACCCGATATGCCGCGGGCACCACCCGCTCTCCCCAGGCCCGGTGTTCCACAGGCAGCACGTCGCCCCCCAGAGCCCGATACGCCCCGGCCGCAAGCCCGTCTGCCAACGCCGGACACACCGCGGGCCCCGTCCCGCCCCGCCAACGTCCGGGCCCCGCACTCACCTTCTCGCACAGGCTGCGGACCTGGCTCTCGCTCAGCTGCCGGCACTCGTTCAGCTGCTCGATCCACTGGTCCAGCTCCTTGGCGAAGCCCTTCTCCTCCATGGCGAGGGGGGCCGGGCGGGCCCCCCGAGGCCCGGGCCCGCCTGTGGGTGCCGGCGGCGGCCGGAGACGCGCGGCCCGCTCGGCTCTGCTCCGCTCCGCGTAATGGCGGCGCCCCCCGCCTGCCGCGGCTGCTGCGCAATTCCGGCCACGCCCACGGCCGCGCGCCGACGCTTCCGGCGCGCTGAGTTGGCCTCAGAGCCACGCCCCTCCCGCTGGTCCCGCCCCTCCGCCCGGCCACGCCCTCCCTCTCCTCACGGTTGCGTGAGGTTATGGCGGCTGCGTGAGGTTATGGCGGCTGCGCTCGGCCAAGGAAAAAGGAATAAACTGCTTCCTTCTCTCTAAGGAAAAAGGATAACCTCACACGCGTTTGCGCCCCCTGTGCGTGTCGAGTCGCAAGCATTGGCAGCAGGGCTTGGGAATGTAACAATCCCTGTCTGCCCCTCAGTGAATGCGCGGTGTTCATTCCTTTCGCCATATTCCCGTGAAATACTGTGGGGCAATAATCACGACTGGAGGGGTTTTTTTTTTCATCACGTGTACGATGATGTGCCAAATATGATACATGATCAATAAATACAAGCAGTAAAAATTAATATATTTGCTTACAGTCTGGCACTCTAGTCACCTTGCCCTCAGCTTTAAAGTGTGACAGACCTGCCCGAATTCCTACCTAGTACTGTTTATTTCTCTCCTTTGAACTTGTTCTGCTGTCTCCCCTGTAGCCAAATGGAGCAGCAATATCATGACAGAAATGCAACAACTGAGGGTGTGACACTGCCACAATCTGGAGTGTCCACACAACAAGAACTGGGATTTTGGGAGACCCCTGAGGGGAAATTTCCCTGGGATTTTTAGCAGGATAAGGTAGATCAAGTCCATGAGGTGTGTTTGTTCATGTCAGATGGGAAGGCTGAGCTTTGCTGAGGAGCTGCTCAGGGTGTCCCACCAGGAACACTCATGCTGGTCACAGTTCCCTTCATCTCCACTGAGTAGAACAGACAGATTTAAGGAATTCACCCTGAACTGAGGGGGAAAATGAAAGGATTCACAACATCACATCCCTGAAGTGAATTTTCTAACTAAAAACACAGCTAGCAAAATAAAAGAGAGCAATTTACATAAAACACAACTTTGTGGCTACTGTTATGGATGACAATTGCTCGCCAGTCCAGTTCCCAGGAAAGATAGCTGCCAGGAACTGTCCACACTCCTCTGGATTTTGTTTTCCAGAATATCATTTCTGACCATATTGCCCATGTTTGTGACACTGAAGCAGAGAACAGCCGTGGGATAAGACAAACCCAGCCTTGTGGCAGGGAACAATAAATCTTCCCAGTCCAGAGCATACAGGAAAGCAGTGCCCCCAGTAAAAATCACCCCTGGCTTGTCCAAAATGACCCAAAAAAGGGCCTCCTGAGCCTCAGGAGGTCAGCCTTAAACCAAATGCTGAGCAACTTTTATCCCATCTTTCAGTTTCTGGAGGTTTCCTCGTTATTTAACTTGAGGAAACAAAGCCCACATGGATGTGCATGCTGTGGTGCTAAGTTTCTATTTACTGATTCCTTGCCACCATTAAAATGTTTAATAGGGGAAGCTTAAATGGAAAGATGCAGCTGAGATATTTCTCTTGGCTCCCTGTCAGGAATAAAGAGGTTTTGAGGTATCGATCCTATGGCAGGTCCTCAGCAAAGCTCTGGCAAAACCTCACAGCCTGAGCCAGGAGCATCCCCAGAGCAACAGGACGTGGTTTCCTGGAAAGAGGGAGCTCATGGGATCAGCTGGGGATTTTCCTGCAAAGGAGTGGCAGGGATGGAGCCTGAAGAGTCTCCCAGCAGCAGTGGGGACATTCATCAGGCTCCCTGGCAGGGAAAACTGACAAGTCTCACCCAGAGGGAATTAATGAAGGCAGGATTTTCCACCACCTTCTCTAAAAATCTCATCATTGCTCTGCTAGAACCTTCTAAAAAGGCAATGCTGGTAAAGTGGCATAAAAGGCCATTTTATTAAAAAATACATTGCTGTTGGCTGTGTAACATTAAACCCCCCCATGGGGTACCTTGCTTTCTTATTCTTGTGATTTTTCCACTGCAACTCGGTTTTTTTAGGGTGTGATACAGAACACAGGAGAAACAGCAATGCCTATGGAAGGCATTGCCTGGGCTTATCCACTGCTTCCCAAAGGGTGCTGGACTCCTGTGTTTTAGAGAGGATAAAAACCCACCCCACAGTGAATAAATTAAATAAATCAGTAAAGTTCTTCCTTCTGCCAGCAGATGAGGGTGCACAAACCCAGCGGGAGCTGCTCCAAGGGCACCTGACCCCCCTGTGAGGGTGGAGGGGAGCACTGGACCACCCAGGGGCACAAGGATACAGATCCCTAAAACACATTTTGGGGTGCAGACACAGCATTTTTGCAGTGCATGGGAGGCAAACCTACCTGGCAGCAGCCTCTGTGGAAGCCTGGATTCTTTCTCCAGGGTTTCCCCACAGGATTTGTCTACGTCCTTCCCGTGGTGGCATCTATCCCCATGGGCAGCACTGTGAGGAGTAGCAGGGAACATTAACACGTCTTGGTAAATTAGGAACAAAAGCCAGGGAGAAATCAGAGAGGAGGAAAGAGGCAAAGAGAGGGGGAAAGCTGCCAGGAGAAGGGGGGATGAATCTCTGAAAATGGACTCTGTTGCTGTGATGTATGCACAGGGATGGATTCTGAAAGAAAGGAGAGTAGCCAAACCCTCACAAGGATCCTCCTGAAATGTTCCTCCCGGACACAGCTGCATCTTTCAGGGAATAAAAAATGTCCTCCTGCAGCAGCCTGGAACAATTTTAATCCCCAAACAGCTATTTTGGGGAGGGGGAGGAACCTCAAAACCTGCAAATCTTGCAACAGGTTCTGTTTGCAAACGCAGGCGAATCCGGAACATTTGCCTATTCCCTGTATCGAACCTGCCGGCTGATTTGATTACTTCCCTGGAAACGCATGTGCAAATCGGGTTTGCAGCCTTCGGAGGGCACTGCCTTCCGCCGCGCCGGCTCCGGTGACTGATGCCAGCGTCTCGCTAATGCGATGTGCAGGAAGAGCCGGCGGTGCCAGCAGCTCGCAGCCGTAAATCCCTCCGTTCCCAAATGCAAAACACTGCCGTCGGAAATGCCTCACCCTGAAAAAATGTGTTAGCAACAATTCTATCGCTCAGATGAAGCGGGCTGAGGCACAGCCGCTCCTCTGCCACGCACTTACCGGGATAGAAGGAGCCGATGATGCAAAACTGCGGGGGGAAAGGGCATCAAATTGAAAAGCCCCGGGGAGATGAATGGGAGATAAGGGAGACAAAACTATTTACAGCCTGAAATGATTCCCCCTCCCGGAAAAATTTCCTTCTCATCTCCCTGGGAAGCGCTCAAAGGAGAGCTGTGGTGCAGGCACCTTGGAGCAGGGGTAAATCCGATGGTAAGAATCTGAGCAGACAGTTAAGACTACACAAGTAAGCAAATTTATTTGAAGACAGAACAAATATCGTGGCAAACAACAATATGCAAATTCAGTTGAGAACAGGGGTAAATATCAGACTTTGTTTTCAAATCGATATAAAATATAGTCAGATTTCATTTTGTCCAAAAAGCAGCTCGCATGAGGGTGGGGGGTTGGAGGGGGTGGCCCTGTTCACGCCATCCGAGGTGGGTGTCACCTGGAAAATGGGTTCGGGAATGATCCTGGGAGGAGATGGAGGCACCTTTGGGACTCTAAATTTCCACCTCTGTTCTCCTTAAAAGCCAATTTTTGACACAAAGCAAGGGGCAGGCTCATCCCCTCCAAGACCCTCAGTGCCCACCCACCTATGTTTGGACTGAGCAGTCATGAGAATCCCAGCTGCTTTTTAGGGTTGGGCATCTTTGAAGGCATCTGCACCTCCTCTTCCCCACTGGCTCCAGTGGCTGAGCCTGAAAAGCCAGCGAGGGAGCAGCTCACCTCAGATGCCAGAGGAGTGAACAGGCCAAAATCCCCCCCTAGGGTGAAGGTGCTGGCGAGCTGCTTTCTAGAAAAACCATCCCAAAATAAAAGCAGACATAGAAAACATTAGATTGTCAATGAGGCTTTGAAACAAATTCAAGTTTATCCTTGATTTTTCTCATATGTGTGTGTGTGTGTGTGTGATACAAACAGACAAGAAAGACGTGGTGGACTTCAAGCTGGGGACGGGCATGTGGTCAGTTGGTGTCCGCAGGAGCACCATCGGATAGGGAGGAATTAGCACCAGAGAGTTTAGAGGAGCCAACTGAGCACATGCAAAGTCCTTTGGGAACAACGGGGCAGTGGGGACACACGGAACAGTCCATGAAACAATACAAGGCAATTCATGAGTTTTCATACAGTACAATACAGTCACTGATCAATTAACCCTTTCAGTACAGTACATGACAAATAACACTTTGCACCCTGTTAGCACTAGGGAAGGAGGGTTTGGGCTCCAGAGGGGTGGCTGCTGAGCTGGCCCTTCTGCCCTTGGATTTCAGGGACTGTGGATTGCTTCGGCCACTTTCCCACCCCAGCTCAGACAGCCCGAGCCCAGCCTGGCTCCCGGGGGGATGCGCTGGTGGAGCACAGTGCCACTAGCCCATCCTCCCAAATCAGGGAATCCCAGAATCCCTTAATGGAGGGGACCTTAAAAATCATCTAACTCCACCCTCCTTTTCATCAGACCAAGCTGCACAATGGTCCTGGTTTGGCCACGGGGATGGAAGAGCCATCCCACTCTGCCCTGTGCCAGCCACCAAAGTGATGAGAAAACCTCAAATTCACACTCCACCTGGCCACTTCTGGTGCCAAAACACGCAGAAAAGGGTTCAGGGGCTGCCTTCAGTCGGCCTCGAGCCAAAGCTGCTTCTTCCCTCAGGCGTAGTGAGAACAGGGTCCATTGGAAAAGTGCTAAATTACAGTACATTGGCATTTCCATATGTCAACTATTGAACAGCAAAACAGATTGTTTGAAAACAGAATCAGTATCGTACAGTAAGTTCACACTTAATTCTTCACCGTTTCTACACTTGTAACACATGCATTTTATTTCCATTAGTTTAATGCCAGTAGGACCAACATCCTCCAGAACAATGATCTAACATTAAACAAAACCTCCTAAGGAAAATATTAAGCATCACATAAAGTTTCAGGAGAAAACCTGTTAATTAGCATCACAAGATACTCAGATTTACATTTAGGAGTTTTCATGCCATGACTTTAAAACACCTTTTGGTTAATATCCGGGGGGTGGGGAAAAACAAAACCAAAAAAAACCAAACCAACCAAAAAAAAATTTAAAAAAGGAATGTTTTGGGAAGTAATCTATTTCTCTGTGTGTATACACACCCAGGGGGACAAGCACGAACACATGGGCCAGTGCATGGGTGTGTGCACAATTTTGTTTTGATAAACTTGACTCATTTCAAGGGCATTTTCATGGGTCCAAAAAGACTTTCAAGGAAACAAACTCTAAACTACAGAAGCAAATTAAAAAGTCTCTCTTGGAGGAACAGAAAAGGTTGGTAAAGCATCGCCTGTGTGCTGTAACAATGTGCTTCCCATGAGCTATCTGAAAACCCAAACAACTAAAAATCCTTTTTTTCCACCTAAAAGACCCTTCCAGAGCAAAGGGTGCTGTGCTAGGATTTGCATTCAGGCCTCAAATGTGATGGGCAGGAGAAAACACAATTCTGGCTTCCTAAAGAATGAGATGCCATCTCCAAGGGACAAAAAAACTACACCTGTGGGGGAAAAAAAGACAAAAATACCTGTTCCACATCCCCCTTTCTCCCAAACTTATTTCCAAGGACTCAGTGAGACTGGTGGGCTTGCTGGGGGGGGGGGGGGGGGATTTTCCAAATGGTTTGCCTTTATTCTGGTGACAGTGAGCAGGATGTGGGCTCTGAGTCACCAAGGTACTTTCTGAAAGGGCTGTTCCCTCAGCCACTATAATTCTGGGGGCTCAGACAGAGCAGCAGCATCGCCTGGTGCTATTTCTTTAAAGCTAAATTTGCAGGGATAATTTGGATTGGGATGGGGGGGGGGTGAAGAAGAAAAAGAACCAACCCAACCCAAAATACTGATTTTATTTCTGTTTTTACATCTGTGACAAAGGATGTAAGAGCATAATACTTGGGGCTGCTCAAGATTTGGGGTTTTTAACTACCTTGGGTTTCCAATGAATTTCCAAGCCCCTGAAGACAGAAGCCAACAAAACCAGTCACTACAACTGGAGCTGTTTAGGAAAACTCCTCCATCTGCTGCAACAGGGAAACCCAACACACCCATCTCTTTTTGCTGCTGAAGGTTATTTCCATGCTGGCCCCTTGCTAGCAGCAGTGAAGGAGAAGCCCTAATTCCCTTCTCTGCATTCCCACTGATCACGCTGTACTGGCAGGGTTTATCCATCAATTGTCACCAGGGAGAAACTCCCATCACGGAGGATTGCCAGAGAAGGGTTTGGATTGACTGTGGGCTCATCAAGGATGATGAGCAGCAGTCCCAAGTGTGGGTACCCTGGCATGAAGGGAACATGGGGCTCTCATACCCACCATGATTCATTTGCTGCTGTGGAAAACCCACAGGGGCTTTTAAAGGAGCAAAACCCCACCAGGTGGTTGGGAGTGGGTGGTTTGGGGCAGCAAAACCCGTATTATTCAGCATCCCAGGGATCACCATTCCAAATCCTAGAGATTTCTGACTATGTTTCCTACTAACTCTACCCTGCTGCTTTCTTGCTGGCAAGGGAGCTCTGATCCCTGGCCTTCCATATGGAAATACCACAGGAATTTAACAGGAACTGCACATCTGAACTGCCTCTGAACATGAGAGCTGATCAACTCCTAACAACGCTTTCCAAATCCAACAGCAAACCCCAGGGTTATTGTGCTCCATCTTCCAAATGGTCTGTAAATCTTTTTTACTTCAAAATGCCTTTTGCAGTTGAAGCCCACGACCAATCCCAACAGCACTACCAGTGCAAGCACAATGATGGCTTTTATTGCAGTGGCTTGAACACAGCCTTTATTGGCACTGGGCTCTCAGACTGGTTTGGGCTGGGCTGTCCCATGGACTCACCGGGGTCCCACACCAGACACAAGAGCTCCTGCTCTGCTCAGTTCCAGGTGCCAAGGAGATGATCTTGCACCATCCCAATCCCTTTTGAGACTTCTCCTGCATCTTTGGTGTTTTTAAAAGCCATGCCCTTGGGTCTGCGTGTGACCTGGAAGTTTACAACAACCACCACGTCTGCCTGTAGGTGTTGGTGCTGTCGTGTAAAACAAGCTTGGATGGGTAAATTCCCTACTCTCAGGTGGCTAATGGATATGTAATGAAAATCAGGCATTGGACAGTGGTCCAACACACCTCAAAATTTTCTTCTGATGGCCCCTACATAATTAATACCTCGCCTAGGAGGGGAAATAGCTGGGGAAAAGAAGAGAGTTGAAAACTCAGTGCTAACAGTAGGTACAAAAGTGCAGTGCTCAGTTTAGTCCAAAGCAAAGTGACTGCTAGTACTTAAAGTGCTAGTCCCAGCGTCGGTTTGGTTCAGTGTCCGAAACACGGGGGAAGGCGGGGATGCTACCCCGGGGGGAAATTAAAAACAGACAGCACTGCAACTGCACATGCCACACCAAAAGTGCTTCAAATCACGCCACGGCTCAGCTTGTGAACACACACGAGCGAACGACTGACACCTTTTAGGCTACTATAAAGAACAGCTCCATGAACTCCATCACTACGAACCCGCTCGGGAAGCAAGCGGTCACGGCATACAGAAAACAAAGGACGAGCCCACTCCAAAACCAAGAGCCTTTAGGAACACTGACAAGCCTTTGCAACTAGGATACTCAAAGTCTAGCGAAAGCAGCCTTGCCCAGTGTCTGCAACAAGCTTGGCCGATGCTTATCATGCACTTTGCAGAGGCAGACTGCCTCCTCTTACACGCTATCTTACAGCTTAGCCTATTTACCTATTTACTTGTGGTCTGCTTCGTTAATTGCAGCTTCCTGACCATGCATTAAGCTGGCTTGTTTCTCTTAACCACCCTACCTGCCAAAGGACAATGAATGCAAGGACAAGACGACGAAGGCGGTCTGGTAAACACTGGTTTTCATGAGGAACAAAGCTCCAGAGAAGGACTTTGGATCAGCACGCTCCTGGGGAGAGGCTGGGAAGGGAGGATTCATCCCAACAGATGACAGGCATTCCCTTTTCTCTCAGTAAACACACACTTCCCACCAACTGCCCCATCACCCAGCCTGATCCCTCTTCACACAAAGCAGAACCTTTAGTTCTCACTGTGTTTCAGCAAGCACCCCAAAAAATCACCACAGGACAGCAAAGTGGCTCCCCAGACCCTGCATGCATTGCCACCAACTCTCCCAAGTGTTGTACAAGGCAACATCTGGCTGTGCAACATCTGGTGCATCCAAGGTAGATGTGGATCTTTTCTACAGAGAAAGCTCTTTTCAAGTCAAAAGTACTGAGTTGCTGGAGCTGGCAGGATCTGTTGGGGATGCTGCAGGTACAGCTGCAGACATGTTTCTCCTCCGAGATCTAGCACTAGGGAGATGGTTTTCCAGCAGCAGGGAACACTAATATCCCAGGAGTGAAAACAGAGCTACCAACTCACGTCACTTATTTCCATTACTGCCAGAAAGAGCTGGATTTAACACACAAAGAGCAAGGTTGTGCATACAGGGGATATCAATGTACACAACTGGAAAGAAAGGAAAAAATGTGGGAGCTGGAGAAGTGCAGTGTGATATGGGCAATGCCTCACAGTGAGGAGGGCAACAAGGTGCACGGTGGGGAAACACCATCATCTCAGTCCACCATCCAGACAAGAAAGTTCTGGAATGATATATCCAGGGGAATGTACACAAGCATGTGGATGTGGCCATGACCCTGCCACCCAGCAAGGAACAAGTCCATCATGGGGGAGAAAGGGAAAAGCATGCCAGCCTTCCCTAAGTGATGCTGGAGCCTTGTGGGATTAAAAGCAACCACTGAGCAATAGACTGGGCAAAGAAGCATCTTCCAGGACTGTATTCCAGGACTGATCCTGCAAGACTGGCACATCTCAGCATGTGCCATATGTAGGCACTGGGATCACATTTGGTTTAAGTAGCGTTGACCTCAATGTTGAGACCAAACCCAAACACTGAAGGCATGGACAATTACCAGCCTGAAAACTCCCGTGCCAAAAGGACTCCTTTTCCAGGTCTTTTTATAACACGTTCTTTCCTGTCTTCCGATGGAAAGGATTTTTGGCAGATGATTTGGAAGTGGATAATAAATCTAATGCTAGGACACCGTGTCCAATTGCTCAGTAATTTCCTGCATGGCTCTCACCAGGAAGTTTACGCGTGGTGCTGCATTTCTGCTGCTTTAGTTTCTCCTACAGATACACTGTCATTGTGTGTGACACTCCTTATAATTCTGCCTCCACCTGGAGTGGCAACCTTGTTAAATTTTTAAAAAGAAAAGCTATTACAGGTTTTTTAGGAGAAAAAGCTGTCTGCTTGCCCGTGACCTCACCTTTAACCTGAGCTCCAGATTTTAAAGGCATTTATAAAACTCTGCTCCGGCCGCTGCTCTAGATTTTCACCTAAACATCCTCAGCAACTTTCCCAGTCTCGAAAAAACAACTGATTTGAAAGTTTATTAGGAGCAATAATTTATTTTTGGAGGCGGAGGCTTTTGCTGCACTGAAGGCTGCAGATATCTGTGCACTGGTTTTCAGTGGTGAATCAAGTGATTCCCAGACACAGCCTATTTCCAAGGAAAACACCAGCCCAGGCTGCTGGATACCAGAGACACTACAGTGCAAACTGAAGATGCGGGGCCATTTTTAATTCTATGCTAATTATCACAATAAAAACCAGATCCTGCAGTGGAAGACCCATTCTGGGAAGAAATAATCATCCATCTTTCCTAGCTGTAGCCGTGCTGCTGGAGAAGAAGCTTATTTACAAAAGGCAATCTCCAGGAAAAAAGCTGTTATTGTTGCCTGACAAAGCCATATATTCTGATACCTTCTGGGGGGCTCTGTCTGGAAAATTCCTCTTTGAAACCCAATGCCATAAACCTCAAATATGGAAAAACCCCATCCTGTTCAACAAAGGGCAGCTGTAGGGCTAATGCAACCCACCGTGACACAGAAATGATGCTTGGAGATCCCTGCTTTGAAATCCCTGCTTTCGGTTTAGAGCAGGAAAATCATATGACCTCTAAATTATTTATATGTGAAAAGATGCTTTTAATAGAAGCATCAATGGTGTGTAAACAAAACCCAAATTCCTAAAGCAGACTTTCCACATTTTGTATGGTTACTTAAATGTGGATGAGAAACATCCTTTTTCCCCCCTGGACAAAAACATCCATTGTGCAGGATGGCATGAAAATGCCCTTTTTTAGTATGCAGGAAACACAAGAAACCAAATAAAGCCATGAACCTGCAGAGTGGTTGTGAAAGGGATGAAGAAAACCCAACCAAGCAGCAGGACTGCAATCTGTTCCCGTGCTCCCTGAAGAGGCTCTCACAGCAGATTGCAGTGCCAGACAATCTTAGGGAGATGGGAACCTGCACTTGGGTCCCAGCCAAGACACAATCTTCCTCCAAAAGCTGCTTGGTGCCACCACCCATGGAAAGGACTCTGCTCCACCTTCTCCATCCCTCCTAGCTGGGTATCCATGAGGCCTGCATCCAGTATTCCCAGGCACGTTCCCAGGGAGCAGCAAAACAGCTTCGGTACGTCGCCCTGCCGCAATGATGGAGCCTGAAGACGGGAACATTGGACCACAGGGACAGCATGTTGAAAGCAAAACATTTTATTACCATCGGTTAAGCTTCATAATGCACGCTTATGAGTAACAGAGAGGTTATATGGAGATCACTTTGCTCCCTACCAACTGCAGCTTCTGGGATTAAATGCAGCAGCTGTTGAGCGGAGCGGAATGGGACCAGTGCAAAGAAAAGGAGAATAAAATACATTTGAAATGGTGGGGGGTAGCTTGGCAGAAAACAGGCCCCTGACTTGAAATTCAAGAGAAAGGTGTATTTTTTTACTGCTGTACCAAAAGGCACGGTGTCCCGGACAACAGCTGGTGACCAAGCACTGCTCTGGAAAGGCGCCTCTGTAACTCAATACCCACCTCAGCAAGCAGCACCTGATATGGGCACAGCATGGAATGTCAGAGTGGAATGCTTTTCCTGGGGACCACAACAGCTCTACAGTCCAGGATGCTGCAAAACCAGGAGCTCCTGACTAATCACACCCCTGCAGGAAATTCTGGTGGCCATGGACCACCAGGAGGATGGATGACAATGGGACCTATCCTGAATTCTGGATGGTTGATCTGATTCTGATCTAGCTCAGCCACAGCGCCCTGCAAGGCTCTCCTGGGGTTGACTCAGATGTGTGATTTTTCGCTTGTTTTCTGTCCACTCCCATGAAACGTTTTTGACAGTAAATGCCAGCCTGGGATGGTTTCTAAAGAACACAAGTTTCTTCCAGCAGAAATTGCCCCTTCAATCTAAGATCAAAAATGCAGTTATCTTTCCTAGAGGTCAGAGACTGTAAAAAAGCTATTTTGGACCATCTGTTGAAGAGTCACTAACACACTTCACCAGCACCATCTTTTTTAAGCCGAAATCAGTTTACCTTCCAGCCAATCTTCCACAAGCAGCTTCAAATTGTATCAAACCCTATCCAGAGGAGCACTCTGCTTTCCCCTTTCCCGATATTACCACTCTCATTTCACAATAGTTTCTGCATTCAGACAGAATTCAAAGGAGAAAATGCCTGCGCTAGTGAAAGAGGACTCCAGTTATTGCTAGCACAAAGCTACCAATTTTTCTTCTAGCATACAAACCACTTGGCTAGAAAGGTGGGAAGTTCTTGGAAGACTGAGAGCCTGGAGGAGGCTGGTTTTTAGGCTGAGGCAAGTGAAAAATCCCCATATTGTGCCCTCTTGCTTGTTTTGCACAGCATCTTCAGCCTCGCTGAGAGGAAGAGGCCGGTGTGGGTTTTGAACAAGGAGAGAGAGCACCTCAAGGGTTATTGCAACAGCTCGAGGACTGCAGAGGGGAGCAGGAGGGTGAACTTCCCTCTGTGAAAAGCCTGAGGGGCGAGGTTTAGGGAGGTTATCCCAGCTTTAGAAGGTGCCTCCTAAGAGCAGGAAAGAGGTGCGAAAAGCAACAGGTTAAAGTGCAGCTTGATGCTGCAGGCAGGACTTAAATGGGCACCACCTCTGCTTCCTGCTCTGGATTGAGGGTTTTCTTGGGGTTTCACACCTATCAGCATAAAACACACACTGCCAAGCAGACAGTTTTAAGCTCTCTTTAAAAGAAAAGTCTCTGTAATATGCCTTCACCAAGGTAACCCACAGTAAAAAGCTGGCAGCATCCATGAAAATGTTCATCAGGCGACTGCAGCACGTTCCTCCTCGTTTTTTATTTCTTTTTGTAAAATAAGACAGCTAGAAGGAACTTATCAGTGGTTAGCTCAAAGGGTTACCCCTGGCAGCGCTGAGGGATGACTGTGCTGACATCAGCAGTAAACGCTGCTCTGGAGAGGGGGCCGGGATGCAGCAGGATTACGTGCACACTGCATGCTGGCACACGCTGATCCCAGGACAGACATGCCTCTGGGCTCTCCAGAGAGGATGCACCAGAGGCAGAAGAGGAAGGATGAAAGAGCTGGGCTCCTGTGGTATCCAGGATAAAGCTGTTGGCACCTTCCCTCTGAACTGTAATGGGACACACAGTACCTGTGGGTGGCGGTCCCTTGCCTAGCTCAGGTGTCTGCTGCTACTTTGACCCAGGTGCTATGGGCAGGCTCTGGTGGTCCCTGGTCCTGGTGGCTCCCACTGCAGCAACCGGAGTCAGTATAGGACTGTAAGAGAGTAGACAGGAGCTTGGCAGAGGCACAGCTCTTATCTCCACATCTTCATGCTTTGCTGTGGGCACGCTCCTCCCACGTGCCTGAATTTACAAACCCACATCAAACCCCTGGGTCGATTCCCAAACTGATTTGGAAGCATTTGCTATTACACATGCAGAGAAAAGCAACTCTAATTACTCTGCACCCCATTTAAATGTCCCGGGGAGAATGAAATCCTGGCACTGCTCAAAGAAACCAAATTGAGGTTACACATAACAAAGGATCCAGGCATGCCACTGAGCCGTGGTGGGAAGGAAGAGCCTGAGCTCAGAGCAGCACTTGCAGCAGATGCAGCAAAGCTCATCCCTGGGGAAGCTGTCAGACACTGCCTACAAGCGAGATGGTGCGCGCCGGCTGCTCGGAGTCTGCCACCAGCACAGCTCCAGATCTGCCCCAGGGAACTGCTCCACGGAGCCCTCTCCACATGGGAGCCATCCCTGAAGGAATGGCTGGCTGCAGGGTTAAATAACTCCTGCTTTGCTGCAGTTTCACCCCAGAATCTGCCCCAGCCCAGAGGTAACGTCTGCCAGAGCCCACCAGCCATGCAACAGCTGCAGAAGCACATGAGATCTGTGGAACAGGATCCCTGGAATGGCTGAGGCCAAAACACACCAAAACAGACAGGGAGTAAAATGACTGTCTGGGAAAAATATAGCCAGCTCCACATCTTTTTGTTCTACATTGGCTGCAGCAGCTAGCAAATGCACAGTGAGGGAGGGAACCAAGGCACATTCGGGCTTTGCACAACATTTCCAGAGGGATTCATAATGAAAGCTTAAGGAAAAGATGCTGAACTTGTAAGAAAAAAAGAGGTTTAGGGCCCTCAAGCCAGGTCATGCACAAGACATGAACTTGGTGATCCAGCAGGAAAAAGGGACAACACTAGCAGGATCAGGCACTGCCAGGAAAGTGAGAGGAGAATGTCCCTATGCACTCAGCCATATAAACACCTACAGGGGTTTCTGCCTGTGCTGCTTTAGTGACCTTGATGTTTTGCAACCAGATGGAGCAAGAAATATAATGTCAGCTTAAAGGATATGCTCTGAGGTAAGAGGCACAGAAGTTTGGTTCACCTTGTGAAACAGTGCCTATTCTCAGCCTACTGGTAAACATTTCAGCCAAAAAACTCTTTCCCTAATTTTACCAGGATGGGGGAGATTATTAAAAAGGCTTAAATTAAAAAACTTCATCACTTACTACAGGGATGGGCACATAAACTGAGTTGTTGAATCTAGGATAAATGCTACTGCCAAGAACTCGATCAAACCCTTGCCCTCTGTTCTTGGCTGTCAGTAGCCTCTGCTCACCCTTGCTGGGACATCTACCTGGGAAAACTCTTCAAAGTGCCACCAGTACAATGCTCCACTTTTCAAACACTTTGCCATGTTTATTGGAGGCTCGGGAGAGAGACTGTCCTTGGAGGCCGTTCAGTCCCCTCACAGATTCCTGTTCTAGGCAGCCCTATAGAGATCTCAGGAGTGTTCCAACATCTAGGAGGAAAGAACAAGCAGTGTGGTGAAGACAACCCAAACAGAAAAACCATCTACCTGCTGACTGCACACTGAGCTGCATTTACTCCAGAGCAGTGCTCCATCACCTCCCGCTCAGAGCCTAAGGTCTCTGGCCTTAGATTCCCCCTGCCAGCTTTCTGGGGGAGAGAGAGAGACTCTCCTTTTCCATCAGGTACCTCCCAACCAGGCAGCAGCACAGCAGCCTCCTCCGTGCCCAAAGCAAAAGCGACAATTTGCAAAACAGCCACAGGTCCAGGGGGAACATGCAGAGAAAAAGCAGCTCCTGCTCAGCACCAGTTGCCAAGGGAAGCAGTGGGAGGACTGCCAAGGCCAGGCTGGGCTCACTCCCTGGGAGCCCTGAGCTTTGCTCTTGTGCTCAAAGCCGGCGGGGCTGCTGATGCCAGCACACAACGTGCTCCAGATCCCCCTTGGACATGGAACAGCAGGGATAATTGATTTATGTTCAAAATACCAGGGCTGCATTGGCACACCCAGCCTTTTCCCTAGGAAGAGGAGGGAAGAAATAGCTGCCTGACACATGTGCCCTTCTGGAAGCTGCTGGGATGAATATACATCATACATTCATGTGCAGTGGTGACACTGTGGGACAGCAGGAGCTTCTCTCTCCTTGGACCTACACTCAGATCTCCTTGCACTAAAAATGTTACTAAGGGAAAGTTCATGCCAGTATTTCTGTGACTCTTGACACACAACCCTGGGAGGTTTAGGAACATAAGGGAAAACCTGTATTTCCAAACATGCTGGCACAGGGAGCTTATATTGTCATTTATTGTGCTTTCCCTACATTTGCGTTTGAACAGACTCATCAGAAAGCAACAAGAACATGACCAGGGCTAAAAATTACCCCATGTGGAAGGTTTTTCCTTCGGAAAGGATGCAGAAGAGACCTGACAACAGCCTTTAATTATGTGTAAGAGCTGCAGCAGGGAAGAAACCAAACTGTTTTTATAACTCCTCTGGAGAGTATGGCCTGTAAGGCAAAGAGCAATAGAAATAGATGGAAGCAAGGGACACGTGGACTGGACAGCAGGTGAAATAGCTTAGGGAGGGAGTATCCAGCATGGGAGATTTGAAAGAACAGGTTTTTTCCAGGTTGTTCAACTTGGGAAAAATATGGATGCTTTTTGCTCTGTACCCGGCCCTGTAATGCACATTAGAGGCACCCTTGCACTTGGCAAATTCAAGTTTAGAGTCAGGTAGGTTCCAAACCTTCCAAATTTCTCCCTGTCTTGCTTCCGGATACCATCAGTATTGATCAGCATCAGACCATCACAAGAACTCTCGCACTCCTTTGAGGTAGGGAAGTGTCATCCACCCCCTTTCAGTGGTGGAGAACACAGGCACAGGCAGGATAAAACCAAAGCAATCCCATCTCCATTATCAGGAGGCCCAGCTCCACACACTGACAGCTTTCCCAGAGTCCAGACAATTACTCCAGCACTTCACTGGTTCAAAGCACAGCTTTCAACAGCTGTTGACACCGACCCCTGCTGCACCTCAGCCCTTAGAGTGGCAGGCCCAGGAAAGCAAAGGTGGTACAAATGGTGATCATCCGCAGAGTCTTGTTAGAAACCACACAAACCCCTTTGCAAAGGCATGAGATTGCTTCTTGAAAGCCACTTTCTTTCCCCTCTGATCCCCTCCAGCCTTCACCAACCCCTTTCCTTGGCAATGGAAAAGGGCAGCTGCCGCATGGATACACACAACACTCCATCACTCATTCCTGGAGCGGGAGGAAGCCGATGTGGAGCAAGGCTCTGGTGAAAAGCACACATAAGTTGGGATGGCATCAGCAAACCTTACAGGCCACCAACAAGTGAGTGCTCCTCTGAGCTTCTGCCTGTGTTCGTGGGCAAGCCCAGCAAGAGCCCAGCCACGTGGGCCTCCAACAGTGAGCTGTAAAAGCAGTAACTCCACCCATCGGACACGCTTGGCCCCGGTGGGTTTGTTGGCAAGGTTAGACACTTGCAGAGCGTGTTACTGATCCCAAAGAGGAAGGGATCAGCCCAAGAGAACCACCCTGGTCCCCGGAGAGTACAGCATTAAGGTCCAGGCTCTGTGTCTCCTTCCCCAGCTCTGTGGGACTCCAGTGCTGAAGGTGCTGCCTATTCCTCCCACTAGGGATACAACCATCACTGTGCTCTATGATTCCCCGGAGCACGCATCCTGTCCTCGCTTCCCTCCGCCCCCTCCTGCCTTTTCGTTCCTCTGCCTCGGTGGGAAGCGCTTATCTCTGCTCTTACTCCCCCTCTCCCTCTGCATTGTGCCAACAACATGTGCTCCCAACAAGGACCAGATGGGAATACTTGTAAGAGCCTGGGGTTAACCCGTGTCTTTTATCCCACATACTCTCTGCTGTTTTGAAATGCAGATTCTATTGCAGTGTAAAGATTTAAGGTTAGTAGTAGAGTATGTTGATATTGCTTGTGAAACCCATCTCGCTCCTATTGCACGCTGATCATCTCCAGCACGGGAAACAGAACAGACAGATAGTCTGTTTAATGTCTCCAAGGGAAGGACCTATTGGAATAGGGGGGAAATGAGTATTTGCAATATGCCCGTGCATATCCATCTCTAATACTCCTCTCTCCCTCGCCTCTGCGTTCATTTGTGCCCACACATGAATTCACAGATGTTGTGCCAGTGGGGCTGGGCACAAAGCCTCGGCTCTCTCCGGCTGCCAGCAGCCGTCACCAAGGGCCATCTTTGCCTCCAATTAATCTCTGCGTGGCAAACGATCAGGACCAAGAGCAGACGCAAACTCCCGCTTGCCGGACGGATTTCCCCCACTGTGGTAAGAAATCCATCCGATTGTCTGTGTGTCCAACCAACACCTCTAGGGCAGGAGCTGTTACCCCTCCCAGTTCAATACTGGTGTGTTGGATGGCTGTAAAACCCCCAAAAAGACAGAATATGCCTTTTTAAGTTTCAGCTCTGTGCAGAGCTAGCAATTTCCATGTGCCACTCCAAGCGTTTCTGTGCAGCCTAGCAATTAAGAAGATGAATTAGCAAGTCGTTAATGATGGTTTTACTGGGGGGAGGGGCAGCCAGGCCCATGGAGGCCAGGTTGGTAGGAACACCACCACATTCCCCACATGTGAGAAAGCCAGCAGGCACCTGCACCTTTCCAGAAGTTGGTGCACACGAGAGAGCCCCAAGGCTGCAGGTCCGGGTTCCGCGTGATGCCTCCCTCCGCACGGGGAGGGAGCGATCCAATTACATCCATCACAGAAATGCCAAAACGACATCCGCCTTATAAAACCTCAATTTACGCTCTGACATTTCTGGAAAACCAATTTTTAATCCATGTCATCTATCAGGAGTTCTTGATATTTTACTTCACCTCGATACTTTATATATACTGTTGCCTTTATTGAGGTGCAGGTGGGGAACTGAACACAGGCTGACAAAATATTAGGAAGAAAAATTGATGTCAGCCCATAAAGGCTTCCACAGGTTTTGGAGGAACAGAACAGCAAAAGATCTGGCTTTAGCTTTTTCCAAATCCCCCAAATCCAGAAGCACCTTCTCCCCTAGCTGGGGCTCTTTTCCTGTGGCCATGACAGCCTTGCTTGGGTGTAGCTTATGGTGCAGCCTTTAATTCCATTCCTTCTTGAATAAACTCTTAATTTCAAACACAACCTTTACATGAAAGCAAAGGAAGGGAAAGGTGAATTTTAGACATCACATCATGTTAAATCATTAAAAATAAAGGGCAACTTAATTTTGGAGTAAGCAGCATAGAAACTTAAACAGAAGATCTAATTTTCTTCAGGAATTCTTTAATAAATCGCATATATCTAGCGTATGTACAGCAAAAGTGGGAATGCCATGAAACTGAAAAGGCTTATAATTTTTGACCTGGTGCAAAATCTGCCCAGTGAAAATACACAATAATAAACTCCTTTCTACTATAAAAATTACTAGAATTGGAAAACAGGACTGCAAGTCACACAAGCAGAAGGCTTCCTAATCACCAGCAGCTCACTTCCCTGGGAGTTTAGGTCACTTCAATAGGCCATAGGGGAAAAAAAATGATGCAATTATCAGACTAGGACATCTGTAGCTGAAAAACAAAAGTGCTGACATTGATTTTGGTAATTGCTCGGGGGTTCTTTTTTGTACAAAGGACGTGATTATAATACTTCTGCTTGGGATTTTATGAACATGGCAGTACAGATTTGCAGAGCCAGGGGTTGTAAAATGGCACGCAGACATGACGTGGCCGGCAGCTGCCTCTTTACAGCTCTCACCTCTCCTCAATGACGCCTCCAAAGAAGAGCTTTGCCTTCTTTTAACAACGCCTCCCCTCGCAGCCCCGCTGAAAACCTACAGGATTCTTCCGAGGGCTGCGGCCAGGAGCTCACGCCCAGCCCTGGGTGGAATAACACGTTTATCCAGACCGGTGGCGGGAGCAGACGTCCCCTCCTCAGACTGCACTTCAGATAAATAAGGTTATTTCGCTACGAGCTACTACAGGCTACAATATACTCACATAAATATAGTAATGCCTATATGTGGATATGAATCGGTATATATCGGATACAGATAAGAAACACGACGACGAGTAGATACCAATAACCACTGCAGCTTCTCGCTGGGTAAAGTCCACCGTCCATCCAGGCTGCATGCAGAGAGCCCATGAGGGAGGGTTCTGCCCTCTCCACACCAGTGCAAAATGCTTCCCAACCCTTCCATAGCTCTGTACTTTACCAGGAAAGCCGACTCCGTGGGCCGGACCCAACACAACGTCCCCCCAGCTGCAAGGCAGGGGAAGCCCCCCAGCCCCTTCCATCTGGGATAAGCTTTGCAGGGACCACCTCGCCTTTGGTGCCAGCAGCGGGGAAAGCCAGGTACGGGGCAGCTGCTGGACTTGGTTTTGTCAAGACTACAAGAGCAAAGCTCGGCATTAAGCCTCAACAGCAACAAGGGCGGCCCAGTTTGCAGAAGGGGCGAGGAGCCGCTGCAACGGCGGAGCTGAGGGCGCTCAGCAGCTCTGCAACATTGCAATGTAAAAAACCAAATCATCATCCCACTCTTGGTGGTTTGAGAGGATCCTCAATACAGCGCCTGTCCTCCTCTAACATACGAGTGGAGCTGGACCGAGCAGGATCAACAGGTCTCTAACGTGTGCATGCAGGAGACGGCTTCTCTCGGCATTAGACTACGTTACCAAAGCATCCCCTTACCGGAGCGGGAGCAGAAATGTGCTCCTAGCATTATTTACACAATATAAAGTGCATTAGGATTTAATAATTCAACTGACAGACTTTCTGCCGGGACCATACAATTTTGAAACAGAGGTGAGGGCTTGAATAGGAAATTCTCTCATGAGAAAAAGAGGTTCAGACCGGTGCTCTTCACCCTGTCCTCCTAAGGATTGTTTTTGGCCGTTCTTTCTAGTGCAAATAAGCTTGTGTTTTCTCAAGTTTAAGGGACATGGCAGTTTCAGGGCGTCAGGAACGAACACTTAAAACACATCAGGGATTCAGCATTCCGGAGCTTCTCGCTGGGCCCTCCTGGGTGCCAGCAGCCCACATGGTCACTGCTCTGGGAAGCTGAGGACGCACTGCCAAAAATACAAAGGAACCCGTTTCCAAATCTCACCGTTCAAGTCTTGCATTGCTACACTCCAAGTGCATCCCTACTGCCCTCCAGCCCAACATCCACTTCCTATCGCCTGGAGAGCTGTCTTCCCCCAACCCAACACTGGTGCTTCCCGTGGCAATGGAAACCCAGAGCCGCTGCTCTACCCACGAGTGATCAGCAATGAACGTGAAGATCCCGAGCCAGGTTTGGATACTAAGGTGCATCCTGTGCCAGGGGAGTAAATGCATGAGCGGATCCTATGGGATACCTGCATGCCAGAACCAAGGTTGGCCGTCGCTGGATTCCTGGGTGACATTTACAACAAACTAATGGCATTGGAAGGCCAATTCACTAACAAAAGATAAAGGGATTTTTTAAAAAATGGGCAGCAATAAGGAAAACAATTTTGCATCCTTTGTTGCATCTTTTAAAATGGTGAAGAAAACATCCCTTTCCAATCACGAGTAATTTCCTCACCAACGCTACAGGAACATGGGGAAGGCATGAGCACTTCCAACACATGCAGCCACTCACGCTAATTCCAACCCAGGAGCTTTTACAATCCCTTGAGGCAAAGGCGGGCAGAGATGGGAGATGCCGAGCACACACAGAAACGGGAAGGAGAGCATAAAAAGTTCGTACATTCATAGCTCTGGTTTGTTGGACTAGAAGTGAATTTTTTTACCTCAGGCACTGTGACGGGCAGCAGCAGTCAGCGATGCGCTAATGTACGCATCAACTCAATTCACTAAATTCTGGTTTCACATCATAACAGGATGTGGAGTTCTTTTAATGTGGGGTTTGGTGGGTTATTTTTTTAATTGACCTGTTAAAACCATTGGGACGAAAGCCGTGAGAGCACCGATGAACCAGGACCCCGCACAACGCCCGCTGATTCATCACGGTCCACTGGCTGTTCGAGTGATGGAGCGAGAAACCTCTTCCAGGTTTGAAAAGGGACCTGAAAGAGCAACCTATGGAGAAAGGGATGGGAGTTTTTGACACTAAGCCAAAGGCTTGGTTGCTGTAACTGCTATATGTGGTTTTAAAGGGGGAATCACCTAAAACAGTGAAATTAACTTTCTTACTTCTTGTCACAACTGTAACATTTTCCTAAAGGTTCTTTGGTGACTTTGGTGCAAGCTGTTATTTTTTTTCTTTTTTTTTTTTTCTTTTTTTAAAGTTAAAACAGATTGACTAGTTTTAGTACCCAAACTAAAATCCAGATTATCCTCTTGGTTCCCAACCCTGTCTCCCCAACCTTTCTCATTATGACATTAACAGGCAACAGCATTCGGATTGAGCGTGGCCATGCAGTGTGCAGGTGGCTCCAGACTCAGAGTGGTGAACAGTCTGGTTGGAGATAAAGATATTTCTCAAAAGGTTAAAAAATAAAACAGGTCATGGCTGCATGGAAAAACAGCTGGTCCACATGCACACTAGGCCACTCTGTAATGAAACAATTTGAGTGATTACAAATATCTGATCAGACATGGTAATGCCTGCTTAAAACAATCTCAAAGGTGAGCAACGCGCTACTACAAGTACCTGGAGCTCAGTCAAACTCCCGCTGGTTCAGGGGGAAGGAGCTGGTTGCCCAAAGGTTGGACAAGCCCCTTATGCTATAAATATTCATGTTTTAAGAAACACAGAACCTTTCAGCAACCTCCCAACCAGGTAATTGCACACATTCTCCCTCCAGGCAGAGAGTTAATATCACAAGATTTAAAATTACATCACAAAGACTCCAGGATGACAGCAAAACCTTGGGGCGGGCAGGCGAGATCGGGACTGGAGCGGCTCAAGGACAGCTCCAGCTCCGAGCTGGAGGGGGAAGGTGGTGATGGCAGGGCACGGATGTTGTCTCCCCAATACCACCCACAACCAGCACAACAGAAAACCCAACGGGGCATCCACCACAGCTTCCAAAATGCACCACGGGCGAGCGTGACAGAGATGCCTTTCTACACGAATCCAGTGGTGCACCCAACACCCCAAAGGTCTTCCAATGGCAGGAGGAGGAAAACACCCGAAGGCTTTCCTCGCCCAGGTCACATCCCAAACCATGTCAATCTGGGAAAGGAGCTGGGAGCCTTGGCCACGGCATTCCTTCCACCTCCCAACACCCGTTCCACGCCTAATACAAAAATACCTTCTGAAATTTCGGACAAAATGCATTTAAAAAAAACAAAAAAAATCACCAGCCTCTAAGGGGCAGAACACGGAGATGAGGAGTGGGTTATCATTCACTGCCATTAATTCAGGAGGCTGAGCACTCCGCTGCCCTGGGGTACTCAGGTGATCTGGTCAGCACAAAACTACGGGAGGAACGACAGCTCTTCCGCCCTTCACCGGCACGTGACTGAGGTCTGATGGGTTATCAGGACTTTACCCATAAACAGACTATCGTTTCCAACTCAACAACCAGGAGATGTCAACTTTTAAACCTCTCTCCCTCCTCACACACAGACCAGAGATTCACGTGGAGCTGATTTTTGCCATAAATGCTCTATGACAGTGCTGCTCGGCCTTCGGACCGGGCACGGGCCGAAGCCAGTCCTGAAAAACTGGTGATAAGCAGAAACTGATACATTTCATGGTAAGGTTCAGGGCAGGGGTACTTTTGTATCATGTTTAAGTGCAACACAAGCCTTTTCTAGACTATTTAAAGGTCAGGGTGCCGGATTTTGTTTGTGCTGATACTCGTACTTCCACAGTCTCCAACACTTGAAGCAGCTGACTCATACGGACTCAGGAGGTTGGTCCTTTTCTAAGACACACGGAGATGTTTTGGGCATAGTTTAACATGATAACCAGACTCCTATAACATTATGTACTGGAGTTAGCAAGAACTACCAGAAAAGGACTTTACAAAAAACTGGGGCAACTTGGAATTACTATAGGTCAGTCCCTCTCACCAATTTCTGCTTGCTTTGTTTGGTTAATCGTCCAATGCACTCTATTCCAGACCCTCTTGCTCTTCACCACTGTCCCCTCTGGCATCCATTCTTTTCTCTTTATGGCTGTTGTAAATTCTCCTCATCTCTTCTTCGTACTTGATAAAATTTTCCCCGAACCGTGTCCACGCTTTGTAGGGAACTGTGATGGTGTTACGGTAGGGCGGCCTCACCTCACTTACCTTCAGGAAGATGCCGTACCTGTTGGATCCCACGTCGAAGTAGAAGCGTTTGTTGTCCACTCGGAAGGAAGTGCCCTCGGGCAGCTCCGGGGGCTCCTCACCTCCCCCACGGCGATCCTCTATGTCCCCCTCGCCATACTCTTCAATCAGCTGCACCAAAGCATCCCTGAACTCGATCATGCCTTGCGCTGGCAGGACGATCGTCTGCTCCTGTCCCAAGCCGTGGCCGAAGTAGCCCATCATGCCAGGTCCCCTGCTCATGGTCTGCCTAATCCGCAGGAAGCGCCCACGCTGGTTCTCCTTCAGGTCCAGGTAGTACTTCCTGTTGTCCCTCTCGATGTACTCCGTTTTGAGGACGCTGTGAGGAGGCTCTTCAGAGCCCACGGAGGCCGGAGGCGAGGGCGGCGGGTGCTGCGGCTGCCTCCGGGGATGCTGCTCCTTGTCGTTGCTGTGCTCGTGCCGGTGCCCATGGCTGCCCTTCAGGCCCAGGTGGGCGTAGTGCTCGATGAAGTCCCCCAGGCAGTCCTTCAGTTCAGCGGCCACCGACAGGGAGAGGGTCAGCTTGCTCTTCCTGATGTTGTCCTGCCTGCCCCTTCCTATCCAGACCTCGGCGATCTTCAGGAAGCGGCCACGGGAGCTCTGTTTCACATCCAGATAAAACCGCTTCTTTTGGATGTCCACCCTCTTGGAGGCCAGCTCCTGGATCTCCATGCAGCTCCCCTGGGAGGAGGCCGGGTAGTGGTACTGCTGCTGGGACTGGGAATAAATGTTCCTGTGCAGGCCAGAGCCTCCCAGGTTCCTTCCTCCTCCTCCTCCTCCTCCTCCTCTCCCTCTTTCCATCTTTACCAATCAGCTGGAAATACACAACAGAGACACAGATAACAACATCAGCACCAGGGGCCTGCTCAGCTCCTCGGCGGCGGCTCCGCTCGGCGCCGCTCTCCCTACAAAGGCTCCTGCATCCCTCTCCGCTGCCACTGGCACGCAGCATCGCAGCCCGAGGAGCCCGGGCGCTCTTCCCCTCCCGTGCTCCGGCTGCCGGACAAGGGAGCCTCGATTCCAGCGGCGCTCCCCGACAGCACTCCCTGCCCTGCAGCCCCCCTGTCCTGCCCCTGTGGTACCACAGACCCCCCAGCTGCCCCACGGGGGTGGGTTATGGTGCCCTGTTTCGGGGAGCACTCACCTCTCTCCCCGGGCTGCGGCTCCCCTCTGCAGGGTCTATCCCCGAGCCGCTGCTTTCCCCCTCCATCACCCTCTCTGCTCTTCCTCCCAGGGCACGGGGGGTGCACTGGGGTTTCCCCCAGTACTGCTCTCCTGTCCCCCGCTACCCACGGAGCCCCCCCGCCACTGCATCTCCTGCCCCAGTGCCCCCCAGCCTCCAGTTCCTTCCCCCCGGTAGTGCCCCAGTGCCTCTCTGGCCCCTCACGGCCCCGGTACCGGCCCTTGGTGCCCTCAGAGCCCTCCAGTGCCCCCAGCACTGCACCGGTAGTGTGCCCCTGGCCCCCAGCGCCCCACTACTGCCCCCCAGTGCTCCCCATCACTGCACCTCCTGCCCCAGCGCTCCCACAACTTCACCCCTTGCCCCCCAGCGCCCCAAAAGTGCCCCCCGGCGCTCCCGGTACTGCCCCCTGGCGCTCCCAGTACTGCCCCCAGCGCCCCAAAAGTGCCCCCAGCGCTGCCAGCGCCGCCCCCGAGCGCCCCCAGTGCCCCAGCGGGGCCCCCCCAGCGCCCCCCGGCACAGCATCTCCGGCCCCATCACTGCCCCCCACAGCCCCGCGGTCCCTCCGCGCCCCCCGCTGCCGCGCTCCCCCCGCCCGGTCACTCACCCCGCAGCGCCCATCGCCGCCGCTGCCCTTCAGCCGCCGCCGCCGCCACCGCCCGCAGCCGGCGGCCCCGCCGCCCCCCCCCCCCCCCCCCGCCGCGCAGAGCCACGGGCTGGCGCTCCGCCCCGCCCCGGCCCTCCCCGGCCCGCCCCGGCCCCGCCCGGCCGAGATCGGCGGCGGCGGCGGCGGCGGCGGCGGCGGCGGCGGCGGCGGCAGCAGCAGCGCGGGGGGCGCCGGGGGGTGCGCGGCCCTTACGGCGGCGGGACTACAATACCCACAGTGCCCCGCGGCCGCCGCGGCAGGGTGCGTGCGCGTCACCTCGGGTAACCCGAGGCGAGGCGGGGCGCTATCAGTGGCGTATTTAGGGAGCGACGCGCCGTGACGCGTAATGTGGGCTCAGTCTCCGTGAGGGCGGCTGCCCGCTCCCAGGGACCGGAGCGCGGGGAGGCCGCGGCGGCCGAACGGGCTCGGAGCCCCTGCACCGCGCTCGGAGCTGCTGCCGGCCTGTCGCGGGCGGCGAGGGGACACCGGCTGAAGCGGTGAGTGCGCTGCTGGTGGGTCTGGGAGGGCTGGGGCACAGCAGGGCAGCCGCTCCCAGGGGAGCCCCGGCGGCCTGCCCAGCGCTGAGGGTGCTCAGTGTTCGTGTGGCAAATCAGGCGTGTTAGCCGTAGCTGTTGTCGTGCTTTAGTGTAAAAATGCTTTTTGGTTTTGAAATGCAGGGGGATGCTGGTTGTACTGCTGTACACCAAGGGAAAAGTCTGCTTAGCCTTGAAAATCAATTGAAAATATTTTCATAACCTTGTTCAGGCCTGATGATAGTGACCGCTGACCTCCACATGAGCTGCTGACTGTTCTGATTTCTTTTTATTGTGTTTATTAGTCCTAGAAATGGATGTAGTAGCTGGCTGTTCTGGTTTCTTATTGTTCACTTTATTAATCCCAGAAATGTGCCAGAAATGGATGTGGTAGCCGCTGGCCTGCGGGATAAGTATCCCCAGTGGATGCTCACAGAGAGCCAGGAGGAAGCTTCCTTGGGGCACAAAAAGGTGGGTCCTGGCTCACTGCAGAACAACCCAGCTCTGGGCAGTGTGTAAATGTTCAGTATAAAAATGCCCACGAGGAGGGACCATCCCTGAAACAGCTTCACCAGTTAGGTAATTAATTAATTAATGAGGGAGGGGGAGAGCAGAGGGTGCAGTTCAGCAGCTTTTATTCCACCAAGTGATATAAAATATATAATTATTTAATTAGATAATTAATTAGTAAATATATCATGTTTATATGTAACATAAACATATAAATATAATGTCTATGGTTATATAAATATATTTTATATATAATATAAATATAAATAATATAATAGATAATGTTTATATTAGTAAGTATATAAATATTTAGTTAGATAATTTATTATCTATCTGTTGATAATTAATATATAATTCATTATCAATAGTTAGATAATTAATTAATTATTGAGGGAGGGGGAGAGCAGAAGATGTAGTTCAGCAGCTTTTATTCCACCAAGTGGGAGTAAATGATTAGCTGATTAGTAAGTGGTTAGTAGCTTGGATATTAAAAGTTATCAGATGAAACAACAGTAATTTTGACTTTTTGTTCACTAGAGAAGCTGCAGTAGGAGCCCATGTTGTTTGATGAAGGGTGTCACCACTGCACATGAATGTTTTGATTAAGGGGCTGTGTGACCCTGGCTGGGATGGGTGTCCCTGGTGAGGAGGGGAGTGGTGGATAACCAATCTCTCCCAAATTTGCTTTCTCAGAAGCCTGGTTCCCAGAGGAGTGTTCTGGAGGATGGGCTGCCTTTCCTGGAGTTCTCTGGCTCTGTTGTTTATAGCTATGAAGCCAGTGACTGTTCCCTCCTCTCAGAAGATATCAGGTAACAACTCACACTCACTTTTTTTCCATCTTTCCCTTGAGTGCTCCTGTGTTTTTGGAAGGGGCTCAGCTCTTGGGAATAGTTTCCCATTTGGCCTTGTTGGTGGGAGATGCCATTGCTGAGTCTTTCTGTCCCTCAGAGCAGAGGCTGTGAGGGCTCCAGTGCAGACTGAGTGCCTCTCACAGGATGGATAATTCCATGTGCTTCACTGGCTTCATGGACAAGTGTTAATTCCTAATTAATTCATTAACTGGGAGTGTATGTTTAAAGAAAATACAGTAAATTTATGGTGCAAATACATTATTTTCCCCTTTTTTGTGTAGCACAGCTCATGATGCTGGGGGAAAAAAGTTGTGTACAACACTTCTAGTGCTGTGGGATAAATAAAGGACTGTCTTTCAAGGGATCCGGGGGTGAACCTTTTACAGGAATGAAAGCTACTCCTTTTTTCCTCTGCCTGTCCTTGAGGCCTGTGTGGCCAAGTTTTAGTCCTGGGGATTAAAAGTTCTGTCCCTGTTGTGGTGCTGAGGAGAAAGAGGTGGGAAATCTGGGAGTCCAGGGAAGAAGAGAGTGGTGTGGGAAAGGTGCTTTGAGCTTGTTTCATTTCCCATTGCCCTCCTCTGATTTGACTGGAAAGGAAATCAGGTAGGAAATCAGTTTAGTTTTGATGTGCTGGTAATTGCTGAGTGTCCTTCTCTGCACCCACCACCTGCAGCTGTTTATTGACAATGTGTATTTGTGTTTGTAGGCAGATCTGCAGGGTTTTGCAGCGTTTCAGGGGCTCTGTGGGTCAGCACCAAGTGCTCAGAACTGTGAGATGCTTTCTGTGCCCTGCAGGTGTGACATGGGGGTGTCACACAACCTCTGCTGTCAGTGCCAGGTGTTGGAGCAGCAGGTAAATGTGGGAATATCTGCTCCTTTGCAGGCAGAGCCTGTCAGAGGGGGCTGCTGTGGGCTTTGACATCGAGTGGCCCCCATCCTACACCAAGGGCAAGATGGCCAGAACAGCTGTAATCCAGATGTGTGTGGCTGAGGACAGGTGCTACTTGTTCCACATCTCCTCCATGGCAGGTACTGTGCTTCCTCTCTTATTTGGGGCATGAACTGCTCTCTGTTTCTCCTGGTTATCTCTGAACTGAAGCCTTGAGCAATGGCTGACATATCCTACCACATGGGACAGTAAAAACCCACCCTTTTCCTCCCCTTTCCCACCTAAAATAAAGGGATTTATTCTTTGAGTGATGCTTGTATATTAAGACAGTCTTAGATGTGCTTGAAAACAGGGTGTGGGTTCTGATTATTTTTCTATGTGGGAATATTTTATTCCAGTTTTAAAAATTTAATTCTCTGCTCCTTTAATGAGTTTTCTGTTTAGTGCCAAAAGAAACAGTGAACCTAAATAGAGCAGGCTGTGGGCTTTATTGTGTTTTGGTGTTTTTGAGTTTTTTTTCTTTTTTTAATTTGGCTTCAACACGGAGCCTCAAAAATGGTGGCTCTCGTACTCTTTATTCCCAATTCCTGCACTGTGTGAAATCAGCTTTGGGAAAGAGTCCTGGGTACCTGGTGTGATGCAGCTGTGGGGAGAGAAGGGGGTGTGGTTAGCAGAGACTGAATTCATTATGGATGTGAATAAAAGCTTCCAAATAGGGAAAATAGGGATGAGGGAGGGAGTTGGCAATTTTATAACCTTTGGTTTAAAATGTTAGATTAAAACTATACCTGGGAGAGGTTTCTGATTTCCCTGGGGGACTCATGCTGAGGTATAATAGTGATAATTTTAATGTTGGTGTTCAATCCTTTGTCATTTAGAGCAAATGGGGTGGAAAATTTAATTGCTGGAGGCTATTCCATCAGGGAGGCTGGAGAGCACAAAGGAAAATGATGTGAGGAGAGGAAGCTGAGAGAACAAGAACCGCAAAGATCTGCAATACTTCTGTTTCTGGCAGGGGAGATGCTTGTGTGGCTGCTGTGGGACAGCAAAAGGGAAGGTTTTCCAAAGTGCCTCCTCTTGCCAGCGGAGGATGCACTTTGAACTGAGTGACTTGGGCAGGAACGAGAGCCAATTTCTGCTTCTTATGGCAATATATGTGATCTGCAGAAATCTGGCCAAACCAGAAGAAAAAACAGCAAGTCCTAGCAAAAAAGCTTTCTCCTGCAGGAGGAATTGGGCCTTATTGGACTGTGCATAAATGGCAAAACCAAATTTATTTATTTATTGGGAAGAGTGTTCATAATTTTCCATTTTTTAGGTTTTTTTTGGTTTTTTTTTATTTCCTTACAGATTTCTCAAATTGTGGCCTGTTTCTCAGATTGTGGCTTTTGCACAATCTTCAACTTAGAATTTTTTGGTTTTTTTATTTAGTCACTTTTCTAGGAAACGGGGCAGGACTTGTCCACTGGGGAGTGTCCATCCTGGAAGGTTGTAGTGATGATTCCCTTAGGTGAAAATCCCTTGTACATATGCAGGCTTTTATTTAGTTGAATTATCTTTATATGTGGAGGATTTTCCATCTTTTCCCATGACTCACATGCTTTGGGAATGCTGTAATTTGTCTGCCTCTCACAGCACCAGCTTGCTGCTGTCTGGGGGGTTTTTACCAGTTATTTTTTAAAGCTTTGGGGTGGATCTGCAATTTTCCAGTGTACAGGAAATTGGCTGTGACTACAAATGTACAGTGGCAGCCAGCAAAGGGTAGAGACAATTGTGCACAAATAAAATCAGTGGTGCCAAGTGTTTGTTGAAGTACATAAATGCGTATTGCAGGGTTGGGAAAAGGTGATGTTTGCAATGAGAGTCAAGGCAGGTGAGCACTGTGTGCCTGTGCAGTTCTTTGTGTTTGCAGGTACTAGATTTGCACTTTTGAGACTAATTCGGGCTATCCAGCTGTGGGGTCCTGAAGGTATGGATTTAAATAAGATGCTCTGAATTTTAAATGGGAGCAAACACACAGGGGAACAGAAGGCTGTTATTGTTCAAGGATGAAGTGTCTGGGGCTGTTCTTCCTGCAGAAAATGAGATGAGAAAGCTGTCTGCTTTAATTCAGCTCTGTAAGCTTGAAAATACCCTTTGATCCAGGTTTGCTGTGCCATCAGTTTGGGAGAAATCAAAATATAAAACTGAATATCTGTGTGCATCTTTGAACACTGTGGGTTTTTGCTTGCTGGCAGGACTGGCATGTTTGGGCTTGGCACAGCAGCTGGTTGGTGGGTTCTGTTTTCCAAATGCTGTTGTTGGAGCAGCCCAGCCTTAGCTGTGAGTTTGTCTCTGGAGAATCTGTGCTGCTGGGGATTTCCCATGCTTATGGTTTCAACTCTTGCCCAGAAATGTGAAATAGCAAAAACTGTGAGGAAATCATGGGGGAAATAGTAAAATAATGTTTGATTTTATGTAATGAACCCTGAGTTTTGAGAGTTAAAGTGTCTTTTCCAGTGTGGGTTTGCTCTTTTGTTGTGTGATTTAACAATCAGAAAGACAAATAATGTTTTGGGTTTTTTTTACTTGGTTTGTTTCCAGATAGGTGCAGGATGATTTGTGTATTTCAGGTATTTCCTTCTTGCTTGTCTGCAGATGACCCATCACAACCAGTTGAAGTTTTCAAGTCATTCCAGGGAGAAATCAAATAAACAGAGGAACTTTGGTGGCTTTTCCTTTAAAAGCCCAGGGTTTTGCAGATGGCCTTTGTGCTTGGATTTTGTCATTTCCATTAGACTTTCTGGCATCTTCCAGTATTTAGTTTCTCATGTTTGGGCTTAATCTATTTTAGGTTTTCCCAAGGGACTCAAAAGGCTGCTCGAAGATGAAACAATTAAAAAGGTTGGCGTAGGAATTGAGGGAGATCAATGGAAGCTGATGAGTGACTTTGAGATCAAACTGAAGAGCTTTGTGGAGCTGGCTGACATTGCTAATGACAAAGTAAAACTCTAAAACCTTTTTGTTGTGGGTGGGAATCTTGTTATGGTGCTGCTGTGCAAAGGAAGGCTTCCTTGTCTTGGTTGGAGTTCCATTCCAACAGCAAACCTGTTCTGTGGAATAAAGCAGAGCTCTACTGCAACTTATTTAGAAACTGCTTAAAAACACCTCTCAAAGCTTGCAGAACTAACTACTGTCTTCCAGTGAGCCAGTTTTTAATCAACATCTGTCTCCTCTCAGGTCTGTTCAAGTGTTTACAAGATGTACCTTTTGAATTCAGCTGCAGATGCTTTTCCTTTAATTTTTAGTGATGGAAATGGCCAGATTGTCCTGCTGGCAGTGGTGACATTGTCCCAGCAGTGGCTAAGCCTCATCAACAGGATACAAGGAGGCAGCCCTGCTTCTTGGAGGGAGGCTCAAGGTCTTCCTTGAAGCCCTCCCTGCAGAGGTGTTTCTGCAACACAGTCTGGAAATGGATTTTCTGTAGGAATATCTGCATTGCTGTGATTCTCAGGCTGGTGTCCCCTCAGCTCTGGTGTGGGTGCTGCTTCCAGCACCTGCTGAGCTGCTGTTTACAAGTTGTGCTGCCTTTGGCACACCCTGGATTTCAGTTTTGTGTCAGAGATGGTTTGATGCAGGGCCACCTGTGCTGTCTTTTAGGGAAGGGAGCCCAAGGTTCATTGCTTTCCAAATCTTTCTGATTTCTAGCACATCCCTTAAAGCTTTTCTTTCTGTGTGCACCTTACCTGTGCTTGGTCTCTCCACATATTTCTCACTCCTTCTGTGGTGCAGCTCAGTGCTTTCCCTAGGAGCCCCTGTAGAGTTGGGATTGGAAATGATAGAAATTAACTCTTTTGCTCAAGCAACTAGAGGAGCTGTTACTTCTCCAACTTGCAGTTTGCTCAGTCACCCCCTTTGTTTTTGTTTTTTTTATTCTGTCTTTTGACTCAGGATAATTTTTATGAAGATGAGCAATGTCATTTCTGACAGCTTCTGCTGAAGAGAAAACAAACCAAAAATAAACTTGAAAGAGAACAGGAGAACAGGGTTATATATAATGGCACAATGGGAGGGGAAGGGGTGGGGGAGCCTTAAGAGGACAGCTGGGAGGGTTTTTTTAATACCAGACTCAAGGCAGTGAGCTGCTAATGCTGCACTGCTGCTGTTCAGCTCCACAGCTGGGCACATTTTCCAGGCTGGAATAGCAGCGGACTGTGCCCATGAGGCCTGGATCCTTGGGCACCAAGGCAAAATTTCCCAGGCTGCCTCTGGGGACAGCAGGGTGCAGCCACTGTGGCTGACAAGGGATTGCAAAGGCAATTGGAGGCAGCACATGCTGGGATGGCTTCTGGAGGCCTGGGAGTCCTGGGCTAGAGCTGTGCTCTTCTGCTTTGTGCTTGGCTTCAGCCTGACAAAAGATGTCCACCACACACAGGCAGGCTTTAATATTCCTGTGGTTTTATTAGGTAAATCCCTGTTGCTGGATGCTGGGTTTTTCTAATTAGAAAGGCAAATAGCAGAAAAATCCTGAAGGAGAGAGGGGCTGCTGTTTAAGTCCAGGGCTTTTATTTTATCAACCCAGAGGTTGTTTTGTACAGATGCTTCATATTTTTGATGTTGTGACAGCACTGCTTTGAAAAACTAAGTATGCTTTGACTAACCCAGAGCTCCTTTGCTGTTAACAAGGGATTGAGTATGCTTTGCTCTTCTTGGGGAGGTGCAGATGCTTTCCTTTATAAACATAACCTCTGCTTTTGGTGTTTTGTTTGGGTTCTTTTCCCCAGCTGAAGTGTAAGGAGACGTGGAGCCTGAATGGCCTGGTGAAGCACCTTTTTGGCAGGCAGCTGCTGAAGGATCCATCCGTCCGCTGCAGCAACTGGGAGGAGTTTCCACTCAAGGAGGAGCAGAAGCTCTATGCAGCCACGGATGCCTATGTATGTACCACAGCATTCCAGCCTCCTCAGAAGGGAGTGAATCCCCTCTCCACTGTGCTCCTAGCTGCTGGGTATTTTTTAGTCCCTTGTTACCACTTCTGGATCCATTTCCTTCTGGTTTTGTCATATTTCTTAGCTGCTAATTAACCCAAACCTTGTTAAATACAGTATGGGGGGTGAAATTCAAAACTTGGAAAAAACACAGCCTTCACTGGTGGCTAATACAGGAGAACCACAATATGGATTGTCAGGGAGAGTTTAGTTGCATATGAGTTTTGTGCTTCTCCAGAAGTCCCTGCTTTTTCAGTAGTTTTCATCAATTTTGGTTTATCTGCAGTTCTGTGAAGGGTTTTGCCAATATGCTACCAGGTGCCACCTGCTTCCTGGGAGAAAATAAAGAAAAAAAATCCTTTTAGTCTCATATTTCTAGATTTGGAGGAAGGGAAGTGGGACAGTGGTTTCTTTTCTGATTTCTAGTTTAGTTAAAAGTTCAGCCATGTGGGGTTTAGCCTCTCTGAAGATCCTAAACAGTCTGAAAAAGATTTGAGATTTTTTTGTGCCTGGTTCATCCTTTGTAGCCATTTTTTTCCAGGCAGTGCATCTTTCCCACTTTGCTCTGTTCACCTGGCCTGCCTTTTGGAGCCTCCCAGGAAAACATGAGGGAGTAACTTGTTTCTTTTTCAACACGTGTAGCCTAATTAGCACATTGCTGGCTTTAGGCTGTGTTTTTCTGTTAGAACTCATTATTCATACCTAGGGAAATACTAAACACACTGAATCCATCTTAGTGTGTTTGTAGCTCTTCTCCTGGAGCAGGGCATGAATTCTGAATGAGGTGAGCAGATGGTGGCACTGGGAGCTGAGCACTGGGAGCTTTCTGTGTGCAGCCAGCAGCTGAGATGACCCACTCTGGGATCTGTGTAAGAGGATCCATTCCAGAGGGAGTTCCAAGTCAGCACTTGGCCCATAGTGCAGCATTCTGTAGCATGTAACCTGGTCCTGATGGACAGTGGAGTCAGCATGTTAATTAGTATGATGGGAGCCATATTCCAGTTTGGAATTCTGCTGGTCACACTGCATTGCTGCCATGATTTGCCTGATTAACTCCTGATGATTTTTTTTATTGTTTTTTCTCTCAGGAGTACCGAGTACTAATAGTTTCTTTTCCCTCCTAGGCTGGCTACATTGTTTATGAAAAACTGAAAAACATGAATAAGAGTGACCTGAAATTATGTAGCATGAACCAAGGTAAGTTGTCCATCCAGGCATAGGGAGTTTATCCCGTGTACAATTGCATGTTCCATTTCCCAGCAGGGAAATTTATATATATTAAAATAGTGCCAGGTTTGTTTGGCTTCTTGGTGATTCCAGATGACTTGCAGAGGGAGCAAGAGGCCTTGGATGCCCAGGGTACCCATACTCTGTGCCTGTTTTCCATAGGATGTAGGAAGGTGCTCTCAGGGTGTTTGTTTGTGGTTGTCTCTGCTGTACACAGGGATGGGAAGAATTCCTGCTGTCATTCCAGTTTGTATATGGAAACACTTTAATGAGTTAATTTCAGTGCTGCTGATGCAGGGACAAATACCTAATTTAATATGAAATAGGGCCACAAAACAAACTATGTTAGGAAGTAATTTTTTTATTGAGGCATATCAATAGGACTCAAATGTTTCAGAGCAACTTAACCTTATTTACTTGGTCAGAGAAGATTTTAACATCTTAATTTTTTGTTCAGTTCTGTGTTTCATAAAAAAGATATTACAATTAGCTTAAGGCTGGAAAAGAGGTGGTGAGGGGATGGTTTCCTTTTTGTTTTGGCTCGGTTTTAATTTCTTGCCAAAAGCAGCAGTGCTGTCCCCTTGATCTGAGGTGCAGGATTTGGCCTTGGTTTAGTCAGCATGTCTGTGTTAGCAGCTCTTTTCCAGGAGCTGGAGGGATTGCTTTGTTCCCATTGTGTACCTGTTTTCCCTGAGCTTGTGTGATGGAAGAGATGCAGTGCTGGAATACTTAGAAGCTTGGCCTGATTCTCTGTGCTTGATTTTTTTTTTTAAATCCTGGGAAATGCTGTTTTGCCAGCTGTAAATGTTGTAGGGATGCAGTCACAGGAGTTCTTGACATAGAGATGATATTATTACAAATTAATTGTTACAAAATAACCAGTTGTTGCGCTTGTTACAGGTGCCACCTCTGAGGGTGTGAAGGAGCGCTTGGCTTCCCTGGCTGCAGAGATAACAGACCTGGCTTCTCACATCCCTGACTCTTCTGGACAACTGGAGAACTTGCAGAGGTCAGTTTTGTGCTGACTTGTCTCTACCTCCACAATCAGTGTTTTGTTTTTGATCCACCAGGTCCCATACAACAAAGTTACATGTCTTTGAACAGGCATGTGTTACCTGTTTGTTCTTTTCCAGGAAAATGCATTTTTTTATATGTAGGAATATGTGTTTTCACTGGTCTGACTGCAAGGGATTTGACCCTGAACTTGGCTGAATTTTGTTCTGAACTGTAATAATTGCTGGTGTAATTTTGCTTTACTTTCCTTGATTTTACCTCCTAGGGCTACAGAAATACTAGCAGAGATATCAGGGAACATCAGTGCCTTGAAATCCACCCTGCTGGGCTCAGGTTCCCCTTCTGGGCTGGAGAGGAGCTGTGGTGCAAACAGAACACATTTGGAAGCCAAGTCAGCAAGTGTCAAAGCACAAAAAGCAGAATGTGCTGAGCAACCTGAAGGTGACCTCAACATCTGCTCTGATGCTACCCTGGCTGTCCTCTGGGAGGAAGAAATGAGTGGGGAGGAGGCACAGAGAGGTAACACTGGTCTGGAAAATGGGGCTCCAGCAGCCAGGGTCACAGACAGAGAGGACAGGGATGACTTCATGTCGCTGGACATTACTGAGCAAGAGCTGCAGGTCTTGGAACGTCAGGCTGCCAAGGAATTGGGCAGTGAAGCTGCACCTGAGGTAACGAATTCTTCTTAACTCCAAATATTTCTTTCAGATGTTTTGTTTGTAATGGGCAGGCCTCAGAGCTGAATGTTGAGCTTAATTATCTTGAATTTTCAGAAATTACTTTGCTCCTAAGAGAATTGTGTTGATTTTGTAGGAGGCTTGTTCCACAGACAATGAACAAAATGTGTCCTGTGTCATTGAGAGTGATGAAGAGCTGGAAATGGAGATGCTCAAAGTGAGTGCCAGAGGGTTTATTTTGAAATTTTGTTCATAATTATGCTGCTCTGGGAGCACAGTTAATGGGAGGGAATATGAAGCAGAAAGGTGCTGCTTGCAGAAGAGGGACAGAATAAACACAAGGATACCTAAAGAATTCAATTTACTGGGGTTAGACTGGAGTATCATTGGCCTCCTGTGTCATCTTTACTCCACCAGCTTGGACTTGATCCACCTGCTAGATTAAAGTTGTTACAACTGGATTAAAAATTGGTTTCCATATCTTATTACTTGAGAGAAGTGTTTTATCTACCCTTCCATGCTCCAAAATAACTTTTTTCTTCTTAAATGCTCAGTCTCTAGAAGATGTAGATGATTGTGAAGGAGTTCTCCCTGAAGGAGAGTCCAGTAATGCCAGGAAAACTCCTGAAGTGGATGTAGCACCAGATGGTGATGAAGATGAAGGCATTGAGGAAGAGGAGGAGGAATATTTGGGTATGGTTTTTTAAAAGTCTTAGTGCATGGTGAAATAAATTTTTAAAAGTCACTGTCTGTAGAAGCAGCCTTGAAAGCACAGTGACTTTTAGGGATGGGTTTCTCAAAAGGGAAGATCAAGCTTACCTGGATTTCTAAAGGGAGCTTGGACTGTGGGAAGATTAAAATACAAAGGTGTGCTTGGCAGGAGAGAGTGAAGTTCTGCCTTGGTCAGCTGATGTCTGCTTCATGGAGTAAAACTGACCTGGGGGTGTGGGGGACCTGCTCAGAACACAGCACAGGGGAGGTGATACCTCCCCTGTCTGCCTGTGCTCTTCTGTTGCTGCTGAATGACAGAATTCTGAAGAAATTCTGCTTTGGGGGCGATTTTGACTTGCTTTGGGGTTGTCCCTGTGGAGACAAATGAAGTGGGGAAAAGCAGCTGAAATGTGAGGAGGAGCTGACTTGTTTGGGTGATCCTGTTCCAGATGATGCAGTTATGCATTGCAGTCCTATTGCTTTATCTCATTAATCAAGCCATATGTTCTCCTCATGCAAGGTCTCTGAGGAGCCTCTTTGCCTTTTTTAATCCTTCATTCCAGCCTGAAAATATCTGGAGCTTGAGATCTCACTCTTTTCACTGGAATTGCCCAAATTCTAACCCCTGGGCATGACAAAGCATGAGCTGACTGTTGCTTGTGGAGACAATGCTTTATCTTTTTAAAATTCAATGCCAAAAGAGTGTTTTCTCCTCTCTCCCACTAAAGATCCACTGCTGCCAGAGCCTGCAGAAAGCCACATCGTGTGTCTCAAGACCTATTTTGGGCATTCTTCTTTTAAACCGTGAGTGTGTTTTCTGTTAAAATGGACACTCTGGGGTAGGTGTTCCTGCCCTTCCTCCAACCTGGATGATGTTTTTATTACTATTCACTTGAAAAAAATGGCAACAAATAAATCCAGGTCTTTTTCACACTCTCTTGAATTAGAGATAAGTGATCCACAAACGCTGTGGAAACTGCAGGTGTTATTTGAGATCAGTGATCTCCTGCTTCAAGTGCTGCCTGCCTGAGTCCTGTTAGAGATCCCCACTTGGGCCCTGCCTGCAGTACTTGGGGTGTCTGAGTGGCTGCAGTGTGCAAGGACACCACTCTGAGGCAGCCCCAAGGGTCCCTTTATCCAGCAGAATATTCAGTTCCCTACAATTTACTTGTTATCTGTGGTGGCCAAAATCAAATATTCCCCTTTGTTTAATTTCAAGGGTCCAGTGGAAAGTGATCAATTCTCTTTTGGAAGACAGAAGAGATAATCTTGTTGTCATGGCAACTGGTGAGTTACCACTGCATCCTAAGAAACAATAGAAAGTCATTCCCTTTTTGGGGGACAGCAGTACAACAAACATGGCTGGGTTTTTTGAAGTGTCAGAATTGTCTGCTGTAACTGCATAGGAAGCATGGTGTCTCACTTCTGCCTTTTTTTTTTCCTCTCAGGCTATGGAAAAAGCTTGTGCTTCCAATTTCCTCCTGTTTACACTGGACAAATAGGAGTTGTCATCTGCCCTCTTATCTCCCTGATGGAGGACCAGGTGCTGCAGCTGACGTGAGTGACATGGTGGCAGTGCCAGGCTGCTGCTGGCTGCCCCCTGGGCACACAGGGATGCTGCCTGTGCCCTTGCTGGGTGTTTCCATTTGCAGCAGGCTCTTGGGGTGTCAGCTGCAGGGCTTGTGTGTCTCAGGGAGCACATGCAGCCCTTGTGTGACTGTCAGCAGTCTCACATCCCTGGGTTTGCCACGTGGGTGAACCAGAGGCTGAGCTTGCAAAGGATGGGTGCTGCTGAGAGGTTTCTGAAGGCACTTATTTCTGGTTTCACAGGCCTTTTGTGTCCAGACCAGAGTGGTGGGGGAGCTGTTTGAGGCTGTCAGACTCATGTCAAGGTTTGCTTTGGGTCTGAGGGGTGACATCTGAACCCAGTATAGCTGGGAGCTGTTGGCACTCCAGATCAAAGCTGCAGCACAGGCTTTCAAGAGGGACAGTGTAGTAGGTCTCCCAACACCTCACCTCTTCACTTCTTCAGAGATCTGAGGGGGGAACTTGTGGGTGACACCAAATCACTCTGACATGAGTGGTTCTAGGTGTGTTGTCAAGATAAATCTCTTTGATTTTTTTAATACCCGATAATGCTTTCTCCACATGTATTCACTTCCTATTGTAAGAGCCATTCACTTCTGACACTTTTGCACTGAGGCTGTGGGACTCATGCTGAGTTGTTGTGTGGTTCATTCCTGCTTTGTCCACCTTGGGAAAAGGAGTTTTATGTGTTAGAGGGGATATGAAGGTGCTTTGAAGTGAAGAACACCAGTGACATGTGGCATTTTCTGCTGCGTGTCGTGACTGTGTGCAGATGAATGGCTGGACAGCCTAAGCTCTTTGACTATTGCTTAGCAGGGTGTCTCTGTGACTTTTCCACTGTTTTCCTCAGTGGAAGGGGTTTATTCACTGCCTTCCCAGTGGGTCATTCATTTTGAAGGCTGAGGAGACTGAATTTGTACAGAGTGCAGCAGTTTGTCTGTCAGTCTGGCTGCAGTTTGGACTGAGCAGCTGTGGAAACCAAGGGCTATGAGACAATGCAGCAAATTGCCAAGCTAAGAGGTAAAATATCAATCACTTGGGCTGGTATTTATTATGTCATTAACACCCAGCCACCTGATTTAAAACAAGCAGATGCAGCATCAGTAGTTCACAAAAGATGGAACAAGGTAAACTGTGGGCTAGCAAGGCTTATATCCAAATGTGAGGAGCTGCTGCAGTGAAGAGTTGAGGAAAATAGATTTGGCATATTCTTTTGCATGTTTTAATTGTGTACTTGTGCAAGGAAAATGGTCTTCCGTTCTCTGATTCCTAGTAATCCAGTGTGTGTCTTGTGGAGGGGAAGTGCAAGAGCATTTGGGTGGCAGGAAGAGCCATGCACCACTCCTGCTTTTTCAAAAGGTGTTTCACACAAAGATCCTTGAAGAAAGCAGTGTCTGACCTCACAGCTTGAACTTCCTTTAGAAGTGCTGGTGCAGGCTGGAAGCTAAAGCTTGGAGAGGGAGTCTGTTCATGACTGTGCTTTTTTATTTCTGCAGAATGACAGGGATTCCAGCTTGTTTCCTTGGTTCAGCTCAGTCAAAACAGGTCAAGGATTCCATCAGAGGGTAAGTTTGAGCCAAACTTTCTGGTACTCTGGGCTGTGACAAAGGGCTGCTGAGGGGGGTGGGATGTCTCCCTGCTCCATCACCACTGAAACTCCTGATTCTGGCCCAGCCCTGGGACCTGGCACTTAGGATATTGTTTGCATTCACCCAGGCTGAGAATGTGGGAGGCTACAGCCACTCTCCAGTGCCTTTTGGCTGGGGAAATGGAGCTTAGTGACTCAGCTGTGTTCTGATTTATACCTGATTTTAGTCAGGTTTTAGGCCTGTATCTGTCAGCACCATGACAGTCCATTCTTATTCTAAAGGCCTGCAAATGTGGTTTTACTTTTCCTGCAATGCCTTGCTTTCCTGTGGTTCTGGAATGTTTTCTCTGGACTTCACTCAATTCCTCTTGTTTGCCATCAGAAATCTGTTGTTCTCATATTGTTTTTCAATGCCATCCTGATTTTATTGAATTGAATTGTCTGGGGTCTTCTGTGTCAGTGTATTTTTTTCTGATCTTTCAGGGGTCAGTACAGAGTCATATACATGACTCCAGAGTTTTGCTCAGGGAACTTAGAGTTACTTCAGGACCTTGACCGAACTGTTGGTAAGTTGGAGGTAAGAATGTGGGTGAGTTGCCAGGCAGCTTAAATTGATCATTATGTTTAAGCCTTTTTGGTAATTGGAGACTTCTCACCCATTTCTTGGTGAGAGTAGTGACACCATTCATTCCCATTCATCACACAAGATGAAAAAAAATCATGAGTTTTTCTGAGACCATCAGGCTTTGTGTTACAATCCAGGAAATACAACAAATGACATCTGGAATTCTTACTGGTGACTGATTGAGAAGCAGTGAGTGGGAAAAGGTCCTGTTGGAGCTAACTTGAGATTTTGAGCCACGTGAGGGATGTTGGATGAATGGAGCTTAGATTGTGGTGTGGGGGGCGGGGGGACTGTAAAAGCTCCTGGGCCTTTTTTATGAGAGAGGTGATGCAGCAGAAGGTGCAGCAGAAAGCATTCTAGGAGTAAAACCCAGGCCCTGCTGATGGTTTCTCATGAAAGCTGGAGCTTGCTGTGGTTTTGTGTCCCCCAGGTATCACCCTCATAGCTGTGGATGAAGCTCACTGCATCTCCGAGTGGGGCCACGACTTCAGGAGCTCCTTTAGAAGTTTGGGCTTGTTAAAGAAGACTCTGCCCTGGGTGAGGTTTGGCTGAGTTGGGTTTCTGATGCAAGAAGAGGGTTTTGGGTAGTAGTTTGCAAATACCAGCCTTTTCATGTCGTGCTCTGGGTGTGCTGACCTTGCTGGTTGGGAGTTGGAGCATCCCTGTCAGTGATTAAGCTTTGTAGGTTTTTTCCCAGTGTTTAAACAAAGGGTGTTCTGAACTTGGACTACCAAAACTTAAGAAATTTAAATTGTTTTGAATTCCTATGCTGAGGAAGATGATGTCCCTAAGCCCCTGGTTTCATATGGGAGGATTTTATTTTACCTGACCAAGTGGCTGGTAGGAGCATGCTACTGATTTCTGGACACTCCTCAAGCACTTACTGCATAAGGTCAGAACTTAACATGCTTTTATTGTCAGTGTCATCCTATATTCCCTAAATCTAGCTAATCACAGCAGTGAAATACCGTGGTCTCGTGGAAGATACATTCAGAATAAAACTTTGCATTTTAAGTGTTCCATTCCTGTCTGCTCTCTCAAAAGCTTCAGTCTAAAATGTTCAAGAAGCTCAGTATTAACTATATTTTTTCAAATGACTGAATTTATCCAATGATAAACACATTAAAGTGCCTGTTTAGGTTCTGAATCAGTAGACTTTTGAGCTTTTTGTTGTAAAAAATGCTCAGTGAGAGGTCATGAATGTTATTGTACATCTCTTTGCAGATCCCCATTATTGCATTGACTGCAACTGCGAGTCCCTCGATCAGAGAGGACATAGTGAAATGCCTGGACCTGAGGAATCCCCAGGTCACCTGCACCAGCTTTGACAGACCTAACCTGTACCTGGAGGTTGGACAGCAAAGTGGAGACATCTGTAGGGATTTGAAGCAGTTCCTAACTAGGAAAGGAAGGTAAGGATTTAAGCCTGGTTTTGATCCCTCAGGTGTGTTTTTTTTTTTTTACAGGCAGGTGGCTTTTTTTGTGCTGTGTCTTTACATGATGTTGTTGATACTTTCAGCAGTTCTGTGTATGAGTTTGAAGGCCCCACTATCATCTACTGCCCTACAAGAAAGGCCACTGAGCAGGTGGTGTGTGCACTGAATAAACTCAACGTGACCTGTGGTACCTACCATGCTGGGATGGGGAACAAGCAGAGGAGGGACACTCACCACCAGTTCATGAGGGATGAAATTCAGGTATGGAGGAAACAAAAGTCTCTTCGGTCCTGTTTAGAACTGCAGAGTTTTTGGCGGAAGAAAATTTTGGAATATCAACCTGTGTTAGCCATGTCCTCTGTCTGCAGTTCTGGGTGAAGAAATTGCTGGTCTGTGCTGATAGGAATAAGAGTCTAGGCTTATCTTTTGAATTTCTGTAGTAATTCCCTCAAAGATATGTGGTATCCAGGGAAAATGGTGATAGCTGGAACAAGAGCACAGCTTCTATGAGCTGCTTCTTTCCTGGGCAGCAGAGATATCCTGGGACTCCTTGTGTTCCTTCTGATGACCAGTTTTGTGCCTGTTGAGAACAACTTCTTGAAAACACTCCTGCATTTGCCAAAGCACATCATCCCTCTCATGGTTACAGTCCTATGGCTGTGCCCTGGCCAAAAGGCGTGGGTGTGAAGCTGGTGTAGTTCAGGCTGGATTTTGATGAAGATTCCCAAATGTGCGTGAAGTAAGCCAGACCTGTTTTTCGGCACGTGGCTGCTGTTTTGCAGTGCGTTGTGGCCACGGTGGCCTTCGGGATGGGCATCAACAAGGCCGACATCCGGCTGGTGATCCACTACGGCGCCCCCAAGGAGATGGAGTCCTACTACCAGGAGATGGGCAGGGCCGGGCGTGATGGCCTCCCTGCTGCCTGCCACGTCCTCTGGGCTGCCACTGACCTGGCCTCCAACAGGTACAGCCCTGCCCTCCCTCCTCAGGCCCTTTGGCCATGGCTCACTGCACTTCAGTAGCCTGTTGTGTTTGTGGGGTGCCCTGACAAAGGAAGGAATGATGGATCTGACTCTGTGTTCTCAGAAGGCTAAATCATTATTTTATAATACTCATATTGAAGAATGCTATGCTAAACTGTACTAAAAAATACAGAAAAGATACAGACAGAAGGCAGCTTGACCCTGATTGGCCAATAAGTCAAATCATATTAAACCAATGAAATAATCTCCAGACACATTCCACATGTGAGTACAACACAGGAGAAGCAAATGAGATAAGAACTTGCTTTCCTTTTTCTTTGAGGCTTCTCAGCTTCCCAGGAGAAAATCCTGGGTGAAGGCATTTTTCAGAAAATGTGGCTGTGACAGTAGCCCATGGGCTTGGAAGAACCTCTGTGTCTCTCTGCTGTTCTGTCCTCTTTGGGATAATGTTGGGAAGAATATGAATGAAGTGCTCTCCTGAGTATCCCCCATGGCGCAGAAGCAGGCAGGCAGCTTGGGTCTGGTTTTAGCAGGATACTTTTTCTAGCTCATCCTGGTGAATTGGAGGGTATTGTCTGTCATGTTTCATTTTTGATGTGTTGACAGTGGTCAGCATTTAAGGCTGTGCATTTTTTGCTCCTGTCTCAGGCGCCTCCTGGGCGAGATCCGCAATGAGGAGTTCCGGCTGTACAAGCTGAAGATGTTGGCCAAGATGGAGAAGTACCTGGTGTCCAATGGCTGCAGGAGGAAGTGAGTGCTGGCAGCTATTTAGTGCTGTGTCACTGCAGGCAGCTTTGCTAAGAGCTGCTGGAGCTCAGGCACAGCTGGGGGCTGTAGCCAGAAGGCAGCTCAGGTTCACAATGTGTTCTACAAGCACAGAACATTCTATTCTGTATTAATAAGCAGGATCAAAAGTACATCCTTCAGCACATTTATACATTTCCTTGTTTGCTTTTTTTAAAAGACTTTCTTTAGAGGAATCAAGGCTAAATAATTGGTTTCCCAGTGAATTAATTAATGATGCTGATTTTGACTCCATTTTCTGCAATAAATTTCATGTGTAAATTCTTGGTCTTCTATTGAATTCTTTTTGTTCCCTTGGGTAGAATCATCCTGTCTCATTTTGAAGACAGACAACTCCGGAAGGTTTCCTCTGGCATCATGGGCACAGAAGAATGCTGTGATAATTGCAGGTCCAGGTAAGCTTTCTTCCCTCAAGGCTGATCCTAGAGGTTATGTTCTCTCAGCTTGACTTAGAAGGCAAATTATCTAAAAGGATTGACTTTCACACATCTGATCTGGCAGCTGTTCAGCCTGAGGTTTATTTTTGGACATCTCCCTAACCTTTTTCCAGTGAGTCAAGCAAACTGTGATAAGCTCCAAGTGAGGCTGTGGGAAAGCCTGGAAGCAGAGCAGGATCACAGTTCCTAAAAGGGGATTAGAGCACCACTCAGTGAAAAACACTTCTATTCATCAGTTTAAGGCCTGTTAGGTAATTAATCCCAAAGGACAACACTTGCAAATGGTGTGTAGTACCAGGTGTCTAAGGCTAAATTGCCCCAGTGTCCAGGGAGCTGTTCTCCTGTGCTGACATGTGCTCTTTTAACCTTGCTAATAATCTCATGGATGTGCTGAGGGGGATTTGGGAGGCTGATAGTCAGGGAGGCATGAGCAGAAACACATTTGTCACCTCCTTCTGTAGTTACAATAAAGCTTTCCCTGAAGTTACAGTGAAGCATTCCTTGCTCTGGCTGTTAGCCTGATGCTTTCTGATCCCAGGTGAGGTGTTAGACTGTGCCGCTTTCTGGAGAAGTGTTACCAATTTAGCTACTGAATTTCTGTAATGTCAAGGATTAGGACAGCTTTGCTTGGCCTCTACTACAGCTGAGTTAAAAAAGAATTTAAAAGATCGTAATTGCCCTCTTTGCAGTCACCTTGCAGAGCTAGTAAAAAGCCAGGTAGTGAATTTGTATTGCAGAGCTGAAATCACTTGAAATAGGTAATTCTTGTTTTTTCTCCTTAGAATTTTCTCCTTAGAAGTGGTTTGTGCCAGTAATGTTTCAGTGTGTTCTTTCAGTCAGTAAGAAAGAGCAACCCCACTAAAGGCTATGTATTTCTTTACTCCTGTTTTTTTTTTTTTTCCTATTAACAAACCTTACTTAGCCTTTAGTGGGGTTGCTCTTTACTCCTGGTTTTGTTTTTCCTTTATGTTCATAAAGAAACAGGAAAAAGCTTTAAAGTGCAGTTAAAGAAATGTTGTGCATGCCCAAACCAATGCAAATATTTTGATATTGAATTCCAAAAATTGCTGAGACCATGTTCTTGACAGCAGGTGTGGTGGAGAACTTCCTGTTGGGTTGGGCAGGTGTCTGAGAAGTTACATGGATAGAAATAGGAATGTGTCTTGAAGTTGCATTGATACAAATAATTAAATGTGTTTAGATGTATAGAACAAGGACTGACATTAGAGGCTAGGTACAAGTAATCACTTGTTATTTCATTTAATTATTTTTTTAATCACTGACAGCATTTGGAGCAAGGGAGAAGGGACTTGGTTTGTGTTAAGCCTGGCTTCTTGTGTGCCTTGCAGTGGCTCCTGCCTTGCAGTCCCCAGTGACTTTGAGGGTGGATTGCAGGACTTTGGGAAGCAAGCACACCAGCTGCTGTCTGCGGTGAGCGCCCTGGATGAGAAGTTTGGGACCAGAATGCCAATTCTGCTTCTTCGAGGGTCTGTAAGTGATGGGGCAACTCCTTGTGTGTGTTCTGAGGGGAGGGGCTGTGACAACCCCATTTAACTGATCCTCTTAATTGATCTGTCGATCAGTACATGGATATCCATGCATGTTCATGTGTGTGCCCCATTTTTCTTGGAGAGATGGAGGTTTGTGTAGAGAGGTAGTCTTGACTTTGGGAAGCTGCTCAGCTCCACTCCCCATGCAACAAGCAAGGTGATTGTCCTCTAATTTTTTGTGAAAATGCATCATTTTGATTATCTTGAAAGGAACAGCCTTTTCAGAATTAAGGATAAACATTTTGGCTCAATTAGTTGGCTTATGTTTAAATAAAAAAAGAATGGCTACCACTGTATCTTAGTGTTGCTGTCTGACTTTGAGTACTGAAGTAGTGTACCAGAATAAGTATAAATTAACTTCCATACACCTTTTAATTTTAATTGTTTTGAAATGCTAAGCAAGAAAGTCACTGGAAATAAATTAGAACAAGAACAAAATACTTTTTATGCTTACAAACTGAGGAGGTTAGGGTGAGTTATGTTCCTTGTTTAACCTTTTATTGCAATTAAGCTGCTGGTTGTCACACAAGTGCATCTAGGGAAAAATGAACTTGCCACAGCCTTGGCAGGAAGTAGATTAGGAATGGAATAGCTCAGAGGAGGCTCTTCACATGCTGGGCTTTTAGTTTACTGGTTGTTTGAAGTTTCCCTGTGCAAGGAGTGCCCAAATCTGACAGGATCTTTCCAACCTTGCAGTGCTCGCAGCGCTTGCCGGAGCGGTACCGCAGGCACCCTCTCTTTGGCTGTGGGAAAGAGTGGCCAGAGAACTGGTGGAAACTGCTCTGCCAGCAGCTCATCATGGAAGGTTTCCTCAAAGAGGTCTCAGCCCAGAACAACAAGTTTGCAACCATTTGTGTGCTCACCCAGAAGGTACTTCTTGTAGTGAAAGGACCCACTGAAGAGCTCCTCCTGAGTAACCCACAGCTAAGCAGTGTGGTTTATTTCCTACAGGGTAGGAATTGGTTGTCCAAGGATGGATCTGCCCCAAATCCAAGTCTTCTGTTACAGTCCAGTGAAGACCTGAATCTGCAGAGACCTTCTGCCAGGTAATTGTAACACATGTGTTCTCTTGAATCAGATCTGTCTCTGAGCCTTGCTTTTGGAGAGGGCAGGGTTGAACAGGAGGAGGCTTTGAGATCCGCAGTGTTCTGTTTTCTTCGTGCAGAATAACAAGTCTAATAATTAATCAATAAATTGATTTGCCAAATGCATCCTTGTACCGACTTGAAATCAGTTTATTTAGCAGAATGTTTTTTGTTCACTGTACAATGGAGTTAAGATGTAATTAATTGCATTACAGCAGCAGGCGTTCGCCTCTGCTCGCCAAGCAGCGCTCCCCAGGCACAAAAGGAACAGCACAGTCACCAGGCAAGCAGGTCTGTACCAGTACAACCCACCTGCTGTGTCATCCATCCCTGCCCATGTTATAAAGAACCCAACCCAGCTTACCCCAAGTTAATTTTTATTAACAGCAAACTCAGTGAAAAGATGGTAAATCAGCATTTGTCTTGTTGTTCTGGTTTTTTATAGGTATCTCTATATGAGATGTTCTCCTGTTACAGAAAAGGTCAAACTCCTCCAAGAAACACTAACATGATTAAAAGGTACAGTATTTGGAATTAAGCCAGCTTTACCTAATTTTGACTGTGTGTATGGGGATGCTGCTTGTTGGGGGATCATTAAAATGAGCGTTTTCCTGTGCAAGGGGTGTGGAAATGTCAATGCATTAAAAAAAGGCAAGTGCGTAAAACTTGCTGTACACTGCATTATTACATTTCAAAATATATTGTATTTACAAGATTTCACAGTTAACATCAGGGAGCATGGAGGGCTGCCTTTCCACACTGGTCTGGAGAAGACTGAGACCAACTCGAGGCTCCCTCAAGTCAAAAGAAATCAAATAACCTCTTGCAAAAAGCAGACCAAGTAATATGTTTTCCTGGCTCACGTGCTGCTTCAGATTAAATGCACCTTGTGTTTCTGAGTGGATTCTTCCTTCAGGCCACCATTCTGGTGCTGGCAGATGACAGGAAGAGGCTGTATCAGTTAGGTGAATAGTTGCCACTGCAGCCATGTGAAGACCAATTATTTTAGGGACAGTTAAAACCTGTAAAACCAAGTTATTTTGCACTGTGCTTAGGGAAAAGAGTCTCTTAGTCCATCTTGTGTGCTGACAGATATTGCAGTGTAATCCTGGCAGTCCAGTCAAGGGTTAATGTCCCTGGGCTTGTGGACTCAGTGGGAGTCTGGATACTGCTGGTTGTACCCCAGCGAGCTCTGGGTGCAGAGCTGGCAACATAAATTGGGCCTTGAATCAAGTGATCTAAAGCAAAGCTTGCTTCACACTTGATTTTTTTTTTTTTTTTTTGGTAGTGTTTCAGGGTGCTCACTACTGAGATCTCCTTTGAAGCCCCAACAACCAAGTGCTTCATCCAGAGAAAAAGAGCTTGAGGTAAGCTTTGCTGGGACTGGGAGGATATCTCTGAATTGCAGTCAGCCTGCAAACCACAGTTGTTCTGTGTTTGGGCAGAACAAAATTACTGAAAATTAACTTAAAACTACAAAATTACTTCAAATTACTGGGTTGTTTTAAACAGAAGTCACAGAATAGGGCTGAAATACACAAGGAGTGGTTAATGGATGGCAGAGTTTTTGTGTATTATTGGGAAGATCAGGGAGGGGGTAAATTCTGCTCTTGTAACAATTGTACCTACAAGTGATGTAGAGCTGCTTCCTGAGAATTTGGCTCCCTCCTTCCTTCCTTCCCAGACTGCTCTGTATGGCAAGCTGCTGACTGCTAGACAGAAGGTAGCTAATGAGAAGGAAATTCCTCCAGCTGTCTTGGCAACCAATAAGATTCTGGTGGAGATGGCCCAGATAAGGTAAAGCCAGCACGCACACATGTTGTACAAACTGGGGAGCTTGCAAGCCAAGCCACAAATCCCTTTCCTGCTTCTCCTGGGGGAATGGAGGCATCTCAAGTGCCTCCTCCAGCTACTAAAAGGCAGCGATATTTTGGGATTGCCTTATATTGTTGCATTCTTCATCCTAAACCAGGCCTACGAGCATCGAGAACCTGAAGAAAATTGATGGTGTGTCTGAAGCCAAGTCCACCATGTTGATGCCTCTCCTGGCTGAGATTAAGGACTTCTGCCAAGCAAATGGTTTGCAGGTATGATGAAATCAAGTGCCTTCTTCTTGGCAGGAACCTTAAAGATGGGGTTTGCTCTGCAGCTATTGGACAACTCCATGGAGTTGTCTTTATTTCACAAAAAAAAAAAAAAAAGCTTTGATCTAGCAATAGGAATCAAAAGCATGTCTAGTTTTATAGTTGTTTTCAGGCGGTCTGTTTTGAGAAAATTTAGCTCAAATTGACAAGTCTGTGGCATGCAGACTGAATGCCACAGTTTGTTCTGGTGGAATAGTTTCACATGGAATGAGGAATACCTAAGATGATGTGTTGGCCTGGGCACTTTGTTCTGGCTGGTTTTCTTTTCCAAGCTCCTTGGATGATGCCATGCTGGTTTTAGTAAGATAGGAACATGTGAATGTCCATCTGGATTCCCTCCTTGCTGTAGTGTTCCCTCCCTTTACTTTTTTTAAGAACATAGGGTTGGAGTCAAAACCCACTTCCAGAGAGATGAATGGTTTTGTTTTGTTAGGCTTACTTTGTCAGATAATTTCAGATAATGGGAGGGTGATCAGTGGGTTGTCAGTGGGATAAAATGAATTTAATTCTGCTTTATCTCACTCAGACTGACACATTCCCCACCGCTGAATCCAAGGTTCAGAAAGAAGCATCTCCCTGGAAGTGTGCTAGAGCCCTTTCTCCCTCAGAGGAGGTCACATATATCCTGTTCCAAGAGAAAAATTACTCCCTGGTAAGCTCTGGGCTGTGGAGGCTTTTGCTTTGCTGAAAACTGGCAGCAGGGAGGCTTTGTCTAGAGGAGGGGGATGTGCAACTTTTCTTAAATCCTCTGCATGGTGCTGGATAAATTGCTTTAAACCTCTGAGGCAGAGTTTTTCCTGGGAAATGGCAGATGCTCTTACTTATCTCTGAAGTGGTGGTATGGAAAACTGAGGTGGGATACAGTGAATTTTTAATTCCACAGAAAGCAACTTGAGTTGCTTTGGCTTTTACTTTGCCCCTCCCAAGAGTATGGGGCAGATGGTCCCTGAGTTAAAAGTGTACCTAAAGATGAATTAACAAGAAATAGTTGTACCGTTATTAATGGGCAGCTTGATGCGCTATATGCACTAATCCTGGTGAAATGCACAGTGTGTGTATTCCTTGTAGAGAAACAAGTAGAAACTTGAAATGTGCTTTTTTGAAGAGTACCAGATTCCAGTTGGAGACCTGTCCTTGAGAAAATCAAGTTTGGGTCAATCAAGTTCGAGATGCTTTGCTTCAAGGCAAATGCTTAGGAGGAGAATTCATCCAATGTATGGAAATGAGGGGGAATTTGTTGTGGTGTTTGTGGGCCCCTGAGAGGTCAGGTGCACCACAGCTCCTTCATCTCAACTAAGTTCAAGGTGAGGTGTTGCACTCAAGCTGTGGGGTTTTGAGGGAGAAACACACTTGACAAGTTGGATAAGAAATGAGATGGGTATTAGGAATAAAGCAGTGTTTTGGGGAGCTTTGTTGCACTGCCATATGCTGGCAACTCTGGATTGTTTTTTGGGACTGACACCTGAGCCCTGTGCATGCCCTGTGCCTTTGCTTCCCCAGAGGGCCATAAGTGAGAGCAGATCTCTGCCCCTGGCAGTGGTTGGCACCCACCTGTGCCAGGCACTGGCCGCGGGCCGCATGGTGAGCGTGGAGCGCGCAGGTCTGACCCCCGATGTGCAGAGCCTCATCAGGGACATCATCCGCAGCCCTCCCATCCTCTCAGGTGAGCATCACTGACCTACGTGCAGTTGCTGCTCCCAGCTACACCCTCCAGCAGTCCTGGAAGGCTGGGGCAGACTACTTTCCTTTCAGGTTCAGTTAAAAAATAACTTCATGATCCGTAACAATGGGGCTGACTTTTACAAGTCATTTGACTCAGTTGTGTGGACGTTCTTGAGACATCCCTCTTAAATCTCTGTTTACTGAAATGTTTTTGGGGAAAAAAAAACTGACAAAGTATTGCTGTAAGTACTGGCATCCTCAGAAAACACGCTGGGAATTTATCACATGATCTCACAAGTCAAACCCATACATTTTCACCTTCTTACGTTTTCTCTGCCTTAATCCATTCTGTGCTTTAATGAGGTGCAACAAATGTATTGTACAATATAAGAAAACTGAGCTTAAAGAATTAACATTATATTTCTATTTTTTCCAAGACACTACCAAAATTCAAGAAATTAGAAAACGTACTCCTGCCAATATTGAGCTGTATCTGATCAAGATGATGATTGTACTACTGGAGAAAGAGGATAGAAATAAATCTCAGGATGGCTTAGGCTTCAAAAGAAGGTTGGTGTGGCCTGAAGGACAGCAGGGAAAAACAGGAGCAGATCAAGCAAGAAGGGAAGGTGCGTTGTGGAATAGAACACAGGTTAGTAAAAGGAGGTTGTAAAAGTGTTCTTCTGTAAAATCATGTTTTCTTTGTAGGAACAGACTAACAGAATGTTTTTGGTGTTTCCAGCATCTTCCCAATCCATCTCTCCTCAGTTTTGAATAGAACTGCCTCTTCCTCAGAGGAATGCTCAGAGCAGAAACTGAGGATTCTTTTGGGATAAGTGTTGACCTAGGAAGAAGTCAGAGCTGTGCAGCTTAGCTGTGATTTGTTACACACATTACAAGTTCTTCCCAGTATGAAAACTGGGATGTGCTTGTTCCTTCATAGCAGCCAAATCCAGTTTGTGTCCTGGCTTTTTTTCTGTGCATTGGGATGTGGGCAAAGACATTCTCCTACTATGCAGGAAGGTTAAGAGGATGAAAAAGCCAGAGGCAATTCCAGCCAGGAATGTCTCAGTCTTTGGGTCCTTAAATGGCTTGAAACTGTTGGGCACAGCCTGATAACAAGTGTCACCTGGAAGACCAATGTTGGGAAATAAGGAGCATTTTGTTGCTGTTTGAGAAAATCCAGAGTAGTCTCAGCCCTCTGCTGGCCTCTGACCCCATGTCCCAGTTCAGCACCTGGTGCAAAGGACACCCTGCACTGAGTGGCACCTGGTGGCAATGGTAAAAGAAATAGCATATTCCAAATCCTGCTACCTGTGCTGGGATTTTGTGTCTGCTCCTTACAGGGCTTGGGGCTGATTTCTTAAACACTGGCTCATACAATTTTTCAAGCACTGCCATTTTGCCAAATTGATTTTTCTTGCTTCCCTGAGTGCTGTTTTGTTTCTACAATATCTGTGTCAGAGTCTTTTTTTCCTGCAGTTGACCTCCTGACAGTGCAATTGCCTGAGCTCTGATCACACTTTTCCCTGCTCCTGGAGCTAATAGTGCTATTAGTAATCAAATTAATGAAATCCAAAGGAACAGACTGGAAATCCAAAAGCTAATCCAGTCTTTATTTACTTGTTCTTCAGAAGATATCCTGAATATCTAAATTCTCTGTAGCAAGCAATTCTAAATCTCTTAATGGGTGTTCTTGGGTTTGAATGGCCTGACACTGCCACTGCTTTTACAGAGGTGTGGGATCAGTCCAGCAGCCAGGGAAGGAGCAGGGAAAACCCTTCTGCATATGGTGCCTTCAGCTTGGGTAAACAGATGTTGTCACTCTAATAAAGCATGTGGTAAACCTGCCATTAGTGAGGGTTTTGGTAACACAGGGATGTGTGGCTGATGCAAAAATGTCAGCATGACTGCTGCAACCTACGGCCAGCAGGATGGTGTAAAAAACATGAGCGCATGTGTTTGTGCTCATGTTTGTACTGTGTTGTTTGTAACTGACACTTAAGGTGTGAAAACACATTTCAAAATACAACATTTGGGAGGCAGAAGTAAATATTTCAAGTTTTCAGAGCCATAGGGATGGAGCAAGTGGTTTTTTCCACTTAAAAAAAAGGCCAAGTACAATTTTGCTATGTGTTTGAAATGCACTAACTTCACTTGCTCAGATTTTATTGTGGTGAAATGACTAAGTAATAGGCAGTGCCCTCACTAAGCAGAGGTGCTGGCATGCTGTTGATGAGGGACTGTGACCCAGGTAACCTTGTGCTTCCTTTGTGTCCCCTGGAAGGCTGCAGGGAGTGTGGATGGCAGCCAGGCAGGGAGCAGGGGGGCAGCAGGCCCCTCAAAGCCCACCACTGTGGCCTCCTCCCACCAGCCTGCCCTCCATCCCAAGCAGAAGGAGCAGCTCTTGGCAGACTCTCAGCCCAAGGTGAGAAGGCAGGAGCACAGCCCAGACCTGCTGATGGGGGTGGGAATCTTCAACAACCTTATTCTCACCTTCTGTCTGGCTTCCAGACTGTGTCTAAAACTCTGGCCTAACCCTAACCCTTTGCTCTCATTTACACCCCTGAGCAGTGGTGCCATGTTTTTTTTGTTGTCCTTGCTGTGTCCAGATATCCCACTTGGACAGCAATAGACTGCTACAAGAAACTTTTCCTCCAGTACATTTTGTCAGCTCTCTTGTGGCAGATGCTTCCAACATTTTAAGAGGACATTTGTTTCCTTTTTTTCCCTTTTAAGTACAGGGTTCTGTGAGGCTGTGCCCATCACATTAAGGGTTTTTGCACTGGTGTCTATAGGAACACAAGCTGTATGAGCAGATATTAAGGGTTCTTATTTAAAAGGGAGCTCATGTCCCTGACCAGCACCACTTGTTGAACCCCTTGTTTCAGTTTGAAGCTGGATATTGCTGTGAGTGCAAATCTTTGTCAGCCTTGATTCTCAGAGTTTAGCTCTTAATCCCTTCGGTACTTGAATAAGGTGTTGGGTTTAAGTGGGCCATATTCATGAACAGTCTGGTCAGTTTGTGGTTCCAGCTGAGCATGAATTAGAGCAGTAGAGCTGTGCCACTGGGGCAGGCTGTGGCTCTGTGTGTCCTTTCATGTTTGTGCCTTTGTTTCTTTCCAGAGTTCGCATCCCCCTGCTAAGAGGAGGGTGCCAGAATGGTTTGGAACCTCAGCAGCAACACCTGGAGCTGTAACCCAGATCAAGAAATGCAAAACAGAAACCAAGAAAGGGATTTTCAGTTGAATGTGGAAATCAAGATCTGTTTTTACTAGTCTTTCCCAGGACTGCGAGCAGTATCTGTACAGACTGTTGCTTCACAGGGGCTTTAATAGGGGCTTTATTTGCCCCTGCTCTGCATTATTCCTGCTGCTGCCTCCTCTCTTCCTCAAGCAGCACTTTTGAGACTTTTTTCACTGTGTGAAACGGAATGTTAATAAAAAAGATTTGAATAAATAACCGGGTTTTTTAATGTACGTGTGGGAGCTGAGGGCGGGCAGGCCAGACCGCGTTGCGATGGCGACGGGCGGGCCCCTTCCGGGGCGTGGCGCGCAAGGGCTGCCGGGAGCGGCATGGCTCGCTAGGCGGCGGCGGTGCGCGGGTGAGCGGGCGGGGGCCGCCCTGAGGGGACGGGGCAGCCGCAGTGGGACCGGCACCGGGACAGGAGCGGAGAGGGGGACGGGGGAGCGGCGGCCCAGCTCTGTGCGCGAGGGTAGGGGCGGCGAGGCGCCGGTACCCCCCGGCCCGTGGTTTCCGCCCGCCCGCCGGGCTGCCACTTTGTTCCGTCCTGCTGTGAGGTGCCTCGTTAAGCTGGTGCAGGGCTCTCCTATCCCTGTTCGGCTTTGCTGTTCACGTTCCTTAAGGTTCCGGTAGTGCTCTGACACCTTGAATGTGTTATTCAAGTCCGTGTTGGGGAAAAGGAGGAACACACAAGGAGTAAATTGCTCCTCCGGGATGTGGTCACGGCACCGATCCTGCCGCAGCTCACGGGGCCTTTGGACAACACTGCCAGGCCCGGGAGGGGCTCTTGGGCTGTCCTGTGTGGGGCTGGGAGTCGGACTCAGTGCTGGGACCCCATCGAGCTCAGCACATTCCGTGATAAATAGCTGCTTCTGCTCCTAAATACCTCGGTGAGGCTGACACCTTTCTCTCGCCTTTTCCCCGTGGCAGAATCATGGACCCCAGCTTGCTGCGGGAGCGGGAGCTGTTCAAAAAGCGAGCCCTCTCCACGCCCGCCGTAGAGAAACGCCCAGCGCTCTCCTCCGACTCCTCTGCTTCCAAGAAGAAGAAGGCCAAGGTAGAACAAGGGGGCTCCTCCAGCTCAAAACAAACCACAGGTGGGTGGAAGTCTCCTGTCCAGCAGGTGCTTGGTGTTTCCTGCTGTTTGCCTTTAAGCTGTGGTTTATTAATGTGAATAATGCTGTATCTGTGAGTTTTGCTGGTGGATGTTGTCAATTTCTCTTCAATTACCACTTTTGCTAAGAAAGTCACTTGCACAGTGTGAAAAACCCATTCCCTACTGTGTATGTGTGTTAAGCCTCATCCCGTGGCTCGTTTGCTGTTGCTCTGTTGGAAGAATCTGTGCTGCCAAAATTATTGATGTGAAACTGTGCTTTGGATGTGCTTTTGGAAACTGAGTTTCAGTGCTTGCTGGACAGGCAGTGCCATTCATTTTCTCTGTGTTTGCCATATTGGGTAGGCCCTGGATCAACCTGGTCTAATGGAAAGTGTCCCCATGGCAGGGGGTTGGAACTGGATAATCTTTAGGCTCCCTTCCTTCCCAACCTGTTCGGTGATTATTTCTGGCAAAAGAGTACCTAAAACATTTAGGTAACTCTTAACTTGGAGGGTGTTCATACCTGAGATGGATTTTTCCAGGTGTATCTTGTTTGGGGATTTTGTTTTAGGGGTTTTGCCAGGTGTTTCTTGTTTGGCTTGCAATTAGCAGTTGTCTCATTTCACCTGGGAGCTAAGCTTTGCTCGTGAGCACCAGGCATTCCAGGGTTTTCTGCCTGTTTTACTGAGGAGTTGTGGCATTTCTCTGGGGAGGTGGTGGCACTGATAATGAGTCTCCTAGTATCAAATAAACAATTAATAAAGCAGCACCAAAAATAGTGGGAGTGTGTGGAAAGTGCAGCACCGGGGAGAGGATTTGCTCCCAAAGCAGTGGCAGTTCTCAAGTGCACTTTAAAGGTCAGATCAAGTGCCAGGAGTTACTAAATCACAAAATACCCTGTTGTGCAAACTCAGTCCATGCTCATATTTTGAATAATACCCACGTGGCTCTCTCCCAAACTCCAGGAGAAACAATAGAGCTAAAAACAACAGAGAAAAACATCAGGGAGTTTGGGAGGAGGGAAGCATCTTCTGTCCCAGGGGAAGAGTTGGGAATTTGGGTATGTGTCTGCAGCTTCTCAGGCACCAAATAAAGTATCAGCCAGACATTCTAAAATAAATCAAGGGAGGCCAGGTTTCCATCCATCCCTTTTTTACACTCTCCAAATAAAACAAAATTCTGCGTGGAATATCCTAGGCTGCGTCACTGGGGTGAGTGAGGTTTGCTTGGAAGAAGAGATGGGGAGTCAGGAAGAGGGCAGAGGGTACAAATGTGAGCCTGATCTGGAGGATTTGAGCAGATAAAGAAGGTTTCATCTTGTTTCTGTGGTTTCTGTGGGCTGAGGGTTTCTTTAAGTGCTGTTGTGGCTGTCAGACAATTCGCTTACACAAACAGGGACCCGAGGTGGCTCTGAGGAGATAAAGTTGATCTTTTATGTTGCTGGCTGCGTTCCAGGCAGTACCAGAGAGGCTCCAGGGTTTCTACAACATTTTTATGCTGCAGAGTCAAAATCCTCTGCCTCAAAACACACTTTATTTCACTTGCCAGATTGGCAGATGCCTGTCAGGATGTGTGGGTGTCAGAGACAGGAGGTGGAGTAACAACCTGGTGTTGGGAAATCCCTGTCCCACTGCCCCAAAGAGACAAAAATAGGGTGGTCAGTCCTAGTTTTGTTGTGCAGTGGCCACAGAGGTGATAAAGGGAGTCACCTTTATCACCTTATAATTTGTGTGCTGGCACTGATAGTCCCTGGGTATGTAGTGCCTCCCTGGCTCTGTGGTTCTGTGGCTCAGAGAGCCTGCCCTTGATACTTTTTGAGGGAGGAGAGGTTTGGAGACAATGCTAATCTTCAAGAGACTGTGCAGCTAAATCTGGCCTGTCTGTGAAGTCTGGCTCTAAGCTTCCCACTGCTCCTATAGTGATTATTATACAGACATTACTGTCATTGTTTCAACAAGTTATTTGAAAAAATTCAAAGCTAGTTTGCTCAGTTCAGAACAGGAACTGGAAATAAATGAAATGGATCAAATCTGTTCATTTCATTTTATTAATCAATAGTAAATTGTGGCTGTGGTCTTTGTCTTAAGACCTTTGTCTCAGTGGTCTCTGCTGACAGTTGTCAAGAGTCAGAATCTTCAGGGGCTGTTTTGTGGGAAAGAATCATCCTGAGTCTTCTCTGGTACTGTGCAAGGGGCCACCTTTGCCTTCTGTTCCTTGTGCCCACCCCCATTCCCCTTTGCAGACCTGTGAAATAAAAAGCTGGGATGAGTCCCAGCATATGTCGTTCCATGTGCTTCTCAGGAAGGCATTGCCAGAGCAGCAGAGGCTGGCGTGCTGCACACACTGCCCTCTTGTGTGCAGCTTGATGGGCACTTTGTGGGAATGCTGCAAGTGTCCAGAGCATTTCCTTTTAGGAGAGAGCCAGGATTTAACTCAGTGCATCCTGATGGCTACTCTGGCCTCTTGAGCAGGGCTTCCCAGTCTGATGCTGTTACACAGCAGAAGGTGGCATGTCATCCTTATCACCAATGGCATTATCTCCGTCATCCATCTCAGTGTGAGTCCTAAATGATCTTGTACTCAGGGCATTGGCTTCCATCAGTTGTGCTTTTGATTTTGGGCTTGAAGAAGTGTGTCTGTGGGGATTTGTGACTGCAGGAGGGAGTTTGCTTCTCCAGGTGAATCACTGGACTAGCTGTGCTAGTTCATCCTGCCCTGGGTGTCTTGTGACTCCATCTCCCCAACCAGTGCCCATTAGCAAGTCTTCCACTGTGTCCAGATCTTCTGGAGCTTAGTCATGCTCAGCCTGAGAGGGGGATTTGATATATGCAAAAAAAAGAGATCATTATAGGTACTGGTCGAGGTTTTTCAGACATGGATGGACTGTGAGGTCTCTTGTGGCTGTGGCCATTTAGGTGGGTTTTGTTTCCTTTGTGACAGGAATGTTTTCTGGGGTTAAATAACTTTTCCCACGTGTAGCTTTGCTCTGGGACATTTCTGTGGGGATTCAGGAGGGTGAAGGACTTGCCAGGAGTTACTGTTGGCTACACTGTTGGACATTTTTATTACAGTTGTCATTTGTAACTGCAAAACTTGAATGGTTTTAAAAACCACTGTCACAGCACAGCACGGGGGGCTGGTGAGCCAGAGGTGTGAGAGTTCTGTGGCCAGGACATGAGCAAGGGCTGAGTGTGAGCTCTGGGATGTGTCAGCAGGCAGATGAAGTCAAGTGAAATGAGTCAAGCGAGATTCTCTTGTGCAAAGTGCTGAAAGCTGCACCTGGGCTGGGTGCCATCCCCCTCCTCAGTGTGGGAGGTCTGTGGACCATCTCCCTGTGCTCTTGGCAAGAACTCCACCAGTTTCAGTTTGGCTTTGGAAGTTTGGGATAGGGGTGATAGATCTGGCATGTCCCACTCCCTGTAGTGTTGTGGTTGCCACAGAAGTAGCAGCCTTGAGGCAGAGAATTGTCCCTGTTCATTTCCAGCAGTATTTTTGGATAGGGTCAGATGTTCTGAAGGTAGTGGGTTATGCAGGTGTCAACACCCAGAAATTGTTGGCCAGACTGCATATGAAGTAAGGGGAGAACAGCTCCCTGGAACTGGAGAAGGGGGGGAAGAAAGGGTCAAACTACCCTTAGGAGAACTAGAAGAGACCATTTTAGGGATACATTTCTTGTTGGCTTAGTCTTCCTCCCACCACCCTCTCTTCTAAAAGCAAAAAACCCTTAATAAAAAGCACTGCCAAAGGCTAGAATGCACCCAGTCCTCTCCTGCCTGAAGGGTCTCTTGCCTTCCAACCCTCCTCTCCCAACTTTTTTCTTACCCTTTGTCTGTCTGTCCTGTCCCTGTGTGGTTGACTCGGTGGGACAACACTGCTGTCTTTGCACGGAATGTGATTAGACTGTTGGACATTTTATAATTGTTTTCTACAGTTAAGCAACAGAGTTTTATGCATGTTAGGCAGCATTTGTTTGGTCAGGTAGACAAAATTCTATGCTAGTCACTCAATATAAACAGCAACAGTTCATCTAAAAACAACAATCTTTTTCCCTCCCATAACACTGTAGTAGATTGTCTTTCTGCTGAGCACTTGGAAAACCTTTGCCAATTATTCCAGCTCACATCCAGAGATAAAATTGCCACTGTGGGTATTTAAGTCCAAAAGAAAAAAGCACACAACTTGTTTGTTTGTAAGCTACAGGAGGCTTCATTCCAGGTGTCAAACCAGGTTCTCCAAGTGGAGGTGCTCAGTGCTTCCTACACCACCTCTGTGTCTCGCTTCCTGAAGCTGTTCAGCATTGCTCTGACAGGATTGGGCTCGTTCTCCAAGTCCTTCACAGTTTTGTTTTTCACACAGCAGCAGCAGTCCAGCAGTTCATACAGGAAAGCCAGCACCACCAGAGAAACTACAGTGAAGATAAATATGATCAGGATGACAAAGCAGGCAGTGTTCCAGTTGTCATGGAAAGGGTAAATTTTTTGCACTTGGAAGCCCAGATACTGGGAGATGGATGTAGTAGTTTCATTCCAGTGGGTGCTATTGAGGGTTGCCATCCTTGAGGAGCTGCCTGGGTATGCTCACTGGCACAGATTTGGGAGCTGAAACACAAAAACAAAGCTGTTGAGAACTGTCAATCAAGGAAATACTGTGATATTATCACAAATTGGAGCTACTTAGACTAAGTGCTCAAAGTTTCTACTAACATGGATTGTTGCATACTTGTATTTGCTCACCAAAATATCAAACTCCAGGTGTGTAAGTTTGTGATAGACCTGGAACATTTATTTCAGCAGTGTCTGGTTCATGCAGGCATGATGCGGTGTAAGTGATTCAGGAATGAGAGAGCTTTGCTTCTTTATTTCGATTATATGCACAAACAGCTTACAAACTAGATTTTCAAGGTGTGCAATGGTTTCAACCACCTGTGCATCATCAGTCTTGTAGTGTGAAAGGCCTTATTATTTTGGAATTGCCTGTCAGCACAGACTTATTCACCTGTAAAACTCTCTGGACTTCAGGAGGGCAGATTTCCTGACCTCTTCATTTCCCTGCTCTTCCCCTGCTGAGTGGTTTGTGCTGGAGAAATTTGGCTGCCCAGATGGCACTGGGAGTGTTTGGAAATCTTGTTTGTGGTGCTGTAGTCACTGGGATGGATAACACCAAAAACCCAACCCTTCCTGAGGAGTTCCTCCTTATTTTCAACTCTGCCTAAGCCTGGCTTGGCACCCAGCAGAGGAAGAGGCTGCTCTGTGGTGTGGGGAAGATGAAGCAAGAAGCTGACTCCAGCAAATCTGCTTTTGCTCAATAGTCTAATGCAATAAAAATTGTCCAAGGAGCTACAGTAACTTCTGGTTATCTGCTGTGGCTGTAGGATGTCATAATAACCTTTGAATCCCTCAGGCAGTTTAAAACTGGTGTGGGAGGAGGAGATCAAGTCAGGTCTCCATTTCTTTGGGGAAACAGCAAGGAGTTTTTAGGTGGAACATGGTGGTGATGGTGTCTACTAAAGCAGTCTGAGCACCTGTCCTTATTTCTGTGAAATTATTAAAGAAAATGGTGAAAACCAGGATCATGCTGCCAAACCAGCCTGTGATCTATGTCTTATTTTTATTGTTCTAATATTATACATTTTGTTCTTTATCCTTTTATCTTCTGTGGATTTAAATTGAAACAAAAGAGCTCTGTTGTTGGGAAGGTCCCTGGCATTAGTGTTTCACACAGACATTTATTGGAGCAGTTGCAGTAACTTAAATCTGTAGCTGGGTACACAGATTAGTAATTGAATATACAGTGTATAACTGAGATGGATGGGATTAATTAAATTGTTGGTTTTTTTTGTTTTTTTTCCTTAAACAAAAGTTTACAGAGCAAATCCTAGCTAAAAATACTCCTGGCTTGAGTCAGGTCCTGGCTTCAAGAGAGTGGCTTGGTTTGGTCACGGTGTGGGAAGGAAACTCAGCCAACCTGTTATGGGGCTAAAAGTCGTGAGGGTTTTTGAAGGGGTGGCTTGAAGACTTATTTCAAAATAATCCACAAGAGAAAGAGAGAGGGGGGAGCTGAATAAAAGGATTTGGAGTCCCCTTTGAGGAGTAATTAAAATAAGCAGGATTTAATTGTGTGTTTTAAATGGCAAAAGGATACCTTTGGGAAAGAAAAGAGTTTTGTTTTGAACTTTGTAAACAGATTTCTAGGACTGAGGGTTTTGTTATATGTAAGTTTGCTTGCTCTATAAACACCAGGCACAAAACCAGGCTGTTTCTGTGATGCAAAATTTAATAAGTTTTGGTGGGATTTTTTCATTTATATTGCTCAAAGTGATCAAGATCTGTGGCCACTGGAGGGATTGGTCAGATTTGCACTGTTTAGCCAGAACAGCTCTCTGCCAAGGGAGTAGCTCTGTTCCTAAGAGGAGAGGAGTATCTTGAGCACGGCATGGCCGGGAAACAGTGCAACAGCCATTCCCTTCCCACTCCACAGTCATTCCCTTCCCGCTTCACAGGCTCCATCAGGACAGCCAGCCCCTTCCCACTCCACAGCCAGCCCCTTTCTGCTCCACAAGCTCCATCAGGGCAGCCATTCCCTCCCCACTTCACAGCCGTTCCCTCCCCACTCCACAGCCAACCCCTTTCTGCTCCATCAGGGCAGCCATTCCCTCCCCACTCCACATCCACTAATAGGGCAGCAGTTTGCACAGTGGAGAGATGTTTGTCTTTAAGCCAGGAGATGGAATTTAATGCTTCTTGAGGAGGAGGAGGATGAGGATGATGATCTCTCCACAGGGCGAGGCAGATAAAGATCAGCTACTCTTTGCTGTAATTATTGAAATTATTGAAAACGAGGCTGAAGTAGCTGTTGCTGACTGTTCAGAATTAAAACAGCACTAATGAGGTTAGTGTCCTTGAAAGCTGTCAAAAATGGGCTGGTTTCCTGAAGTTTTACTTATTTTGTAATGGCACAGGTCAGATTTGTATCATCAGCCAGTCTGATTTACAATCAAGTCAGCAGTTGTACATATCCAAAATGCAACGAGTTAAATATTTAATGCACTAGGTTTTAATTTAAAAGCATTAGCATCTTTGGGCACTGCAGAGGAGCAGCTTTATTTGAAATCACGGAGCAGAGGGAAATGACTGGCAGAAAATCCTTTTAATGCAGCTCTGAGGAAGCCCTGTTTAAGAAGGCACTGAGCATTTACAAATCTCAGGTGCATTCTAACCTGGCTGTTTGCCTTGTGTCTATGGCTGCTCCAGTGTTTCCAAAGGTAACAGCAGGCACAGGGATTTTCTCCCTACCTGTTTCTAGAACAGGTTTCTCCTCCACACACACACAGATCTCTTTTAGGCAGCCTAATTTACGGAATACCCCCTGGGAGGTAACGCTGCTCACATTTCAACTGGAGCTGCCTTTGTTTTAAGGAAAACCCTTTTGCTGTCATTTCTGTGCAAATACATAGAATCAATCACCAGGAACGTGAGGCTGCAGGAAACCAGCCACCTCCCCTGCAAGTACGAAATCCATTTTGTTTACTGAATCTTGGCTGGTTGTGTTAGCTCTGCTGTAAGATGGAGTGGTCATCAATTTTCCATTAGTGCACAGATGGTGAAAGTGCTCATCTGATCGTGCAAGACAAGCTCCTCCACATTCAGCGGGATAAACCCTGCTCAGCCTAGAGAAAAATCATTCTGATTCCAAGAAGCTTTTACAGGTTCTCAGCTTACAGGCATATTTTCTTTCAGTAATCAAGATAAACCTGAGAGAATGTTATAAAATGATACACACCTACCTCTTGTGTGAAAGGATGCTGAGAGAGCGCCGTTCTGGTCCCTTTTTTTAGTGCAGCCTATGGCACAGCTAAGATGGAGCTTTCCTTCCATTGGCCAGAGCACGATGCTGCTGACAACTTCCTTTGTGCTCATTTGCATCGAGCCCTCAACCCCAGGAGTAAATCATTCAGAAATGTGACTCTTACTGTCTGGAATGAGAAGCAAATGCCTCCCTGTTCTTGTTTTTTGGGGTGGGATGAGCTCGTTAGCAGAGGTTGGCCACGACCCTGCTCTGCTTTGTGCCCGGATCAGCCATCAAACCGTGACGTTTGAAGTGTTAATATCTGCAGATTTCCAGCCTCACCGTGGGGTTAGATTCTCTTGTCATCGACTGCAAGCAGGCAGATTAAACCAGATTATCTTCCCGATTCAATTCAAATCTGACAGAACAAAAACATGATAAGTTGTCTTAACTGTTTGTTGTACCTCTGAATTTATTTTGGTCACTTCAGACCTCTCATTGCATCTATGATTTTTCTATTTATTTATAAAATGTCCTACATAGACATTAATTTTTAATCTTTAAAGGGAACCTTGTAGGGAAAAATCCCTATGGGCTACATCTTCAGGGAGAGCCGGCTTTTGATTTTCCTTCTTTTAATTTAGTAACCAGAATAAAATATTCCTCTGTAGCTACAGTGATATTTCTATGTTAATTTTAGAATTGTTGTGCTTATAAAGCCTTTAAGACTTTGATGTCATGTAACAGCTTCACGATTCTGTTCTTTTCTCTTGCTACACTGATTTTTCCACAGAAACAATAGGAGCTCCATATATCTGAGATAACTGTTGTCCTGTCAGATGTGTTTAGAAATCACCAGAGGATTAAACACTCCCCATGGTGACAAAGAGATGGTGTTCTTTTTCTGGAGTAGCTGAAATTCCAGAAAATTGTTGCCATTAGGTTTGAGCAATGTTGTGCTGGTAATGAGCCTGTGGCTTGTGATAGTGGTTTGTGGATATTTGTGTTTAATGTGCTGTGCTAAGAGCTGACGTTTATTAAATGGTCATTAACAACCTTGCAAGAACTTTTGAAACAAAGTGCTAGCAAACCTCATGATAAAGACAACCAGAGATGACAACAGAGGGGGTTCTGAGTTGTTGTTCCAGTGGTGCAACACACCAGGTTGAATTGGTTTGCATTTGTATGGCTCTGTTTAATAAATTCTCCACTAGAACCACTTGAAACAATAATTTAAAAAAAAAAATTCACAGCCTTCCTTTCCTTGCTGTGTAACCACTGAGTGCCTTTGGGGAAGAAGGGAAGCTTTGTGCCCCCATCTCAGCAGCAGGAAGGTATTGGTGGAGCAAAAGCAGTGCATTATTTCAGCGTGGATTCATGTAGTGTAAATGATTATGGGATGTTAAGCCACCAAATTAAACATGTTCTCTTGTGCCAGGAACTCTGCAGTCACTTGCTGCTTTCTTAACTTTTTATTCGTGGAGTTCTGCCCAGAAATGCTCCAGAGCTGTGTCCTCCGAGTCCCTGGGTCTGGATCAAGATGTGTGCAAGGACTCACCTGGGGGTGGCTGCTTCTGCCACTCCTGTTTGTGATGGAGCTCAGAGCCAAGAGGAAGCTATCAAAGCACCCTCTAATTGTTTGTTTTCTTTCTTTGTAGATCACAGCAATGGATCATTTAACTTGAAAGCCCTCTCAGGAGGCTCTGGCTACAAGTTTGGAGTCCTTGCTAAAATAGTGAATTATATGAAGGTATGGTGTTTTGGTGTAAAATAATACTGGTTTTAAATAATTTAATTGTTTCTTGTCCTGTGGCTAGAAAATGCTGAATGTTTCAACCTCTGAAATTCTTTTACTGCAAGAGTGAGAATTTCAAGAAACTGCTTGTTAAATTCTATGTGCTGTCAGTAAATGAAATTGTTAGCATATTTTTTCATAACTGAAATCCTGATTATCCCAGGTCACTCTGCAACCAAAATAAAGGTGTTTATTTGCAGGAATTTCAAGATGCTGTCAGGTTTTGGGATTCATAGGCTAGTGATCAAAATAAAGTGTAATTTGGTGCTAATCTCAGCTACTTTTTGGTGATTGAGTTGCTGAATAAAGTGAGTACAGAGCTGTAAGAGATGCCGTTTGCTTTTGCAGACCCGGCACCAGCGTGGTGACACACATCCATTAACCCTGGAGGAGATACTGGATGAAACACAGCATTTAGATATTGGACTCAAGCAGAAACAATGGTTAATGAGTGAGGTAAAGAAAACACATGTTCAGATTTTCATTAAAGAATTCTGATAAAGCTGAATTACATACATTTGTAAAATTATTAATATGTCATCCCTTCTTCAAGAAACTACTAAGTCAGACTGTAGCATTCCTTGCTGACAATACTGATATTCTGGGGAGCAGAAACCTCTGCTCTGGCACTGTTGGTTGTGAGGGAAGCTTGACTTTGCTGAAGTCTTCCAAAAAGTAGCTCCAGGCTTCTTCCATAATGAACCAGAATATCAGAATGGAATGGAAGAGTTCCTCCCAAGAAGCGTATAAAAAGTCATCACCGAGCCTTTGCCAGATGAAGAAAGGTAAACAAATACCCTGCAGCACCAAAGTTGGGTCCCTTCTCTCTTAGAGGTACTGTGTGTTGTGGTGAATTGTAGGATCCAAGGATTTAGAATCTGTTTCAACTCAAAGCTCCAGCCTGGCAGCTGTAACGTGTAATTGATGTGCTCAAAAGCACACCAGGAAAAAAGTAGTAAGTGTCTGCACTGTTTCAAGGTTTGAAATTTCTGTCCCTGTTACAGGCTCTAGTCAACAACCCAAAAATAGACGTTGTGGATGGGAAGTATGCCTTCAAACCCAAGTACAACTTGAAAGACAAAAAGGCTCTGCTCAGGCTCTTGGACAAGCACGACCAGCGAGGGCTGGGAGGAATCCTTCTGGAAGACATCGAGGAAGGGCTGCCCAATGCACAGAAAGCCATAAAGGTGAGCAACATGTGGCTGCAGTTCAGCTGTCACTTCTCACAGGGAAGAGAGACACTAAGACAGAGCTTTCTCATGAGCTGTTGCTGTTCTTTTGATAACTCACGTGTCATTTCAGCAGATCTGATATTGTGGCATTTTCTGTATTTCATCCTTTACGTTCAGATTTGCCCTGATGTCTCAGCACAGCTCTCAGAGCTCTTTCTCACAAAAGACTCCTGATCTCCCACATTCCAACTGCAGGCATTTAGTTCTGCTTTCACACCTTGACCTCAGTCCTCTGAATCTCCTTTTTGATTTATTAGTGTACTCATGTGTTTCATGGCCAGTTACTTTGCAGCTTCTCCAGTTTGTTGTTGCTTTTATTAGCCCAAGGTCTGGCTCTGTTGGGGTTGGAGACCTTCAGCTTGGAAACAAAGTGATTTTGAGTTGTTGTTTTGCATTTGTTTTTGAGGCTTTAGGGGACCAGATCATCTTTGTTAATCGCCCTGATAAGAAGAAAATTCTTTTCTACAACGACAAGAGCTGTCACTTTGCTGTGGATGAAGGTAGGTGTTGTTTTACATGGGGGTCTCCATGACAATTGATCTGAATTCACCTTAAGCACATCTGTGTATAAGCAGCCTTCAGGTAGAGCAGTCTTTTAGGGTGATAATGAAATATTAGGTGTGTCCAGATGTGAGGGGAGTGTTGATATTAACATGAGGCTAATGAGACCAGCAAGTGAGTCCAGTGGTAATATCCTCTTCTTTATGATGTCTGCATTGGAACATGGCACCAGGAATCCACCAGTTGTCTTCCAGAGTAGTGGTACAGAAGAGACTAAAAGCCACCTCACTGTGACTGAAATGGCATCTAACATTTTTCTGCTTAAGGGGAAGCCAAAAAAACCCCAAAAGAATGATTTGGGGGTGCAAGATTTTTGTTGGTTTTTTTTCCTGTTCATGAACCATGTGCCTTTTACTGGTGAATGCAGCAAGAAGCCATAAATGGAACAGAAGGAGGAAGCACGGAGGGAAGAGATGTGAGCAAAATTCTTGAGAAGAGGGTGGTTAAAGCTGGGAGGAGAGCACAGATGTGGGGGCAGTGCTGCTGCCCAGGGCTGGAGTGGATTTGGGGCTTCACAAGTTCAGTGTGTTTGCTGTGTCACAAATGGTGGTAAAATCCTCTGGTGCCATTTTATGCACAGAAATCAGGATGTGTTCCAGTAAGGACATAAATGTCAGCATGAGGTGTCTGTAAATGCAGAAAGGGGAAGGCAGTCTGTGTCAGAAGATCTTATTTTGGATGATTCAGTGACATTGAACACTTTCTTTTTTTAACGTATTGTTCTTGTAACATGACACATAAAGCCATTGCATCACACAGCATCACATTATGTATGGTAAAAAAAAAGAGTTTTGATACAATTTGAACTGCTCTACTTCCAGGACCACAGGAGGATGCATAAATATCTTTCTTTCTTTGCCTACCTCCAGGGGAATCTTTATTTCCAATAGAATTTAGCAACTAAAGATGTGTATCATTAACTATTTGTTATGTACTGAGAGTACACACTTGTAATCTCAGTAACGATAGCTTTGTTTCACAAAGGTGATTAAGCAGAGGTGGCATCTACAGCATTTAAAAATATTGAAAAATATCTCAAAAGGTTGCAGTGAATTTCTTTTTAAACAATGATTTCTGTCATTTCTTGGTAGGGGCAATGCAGCCATATGCAAAATGCAGTATGGATTCACTGGGGAATGTCTGATTTCCAAATGTTTAGGAGTTTACCATGAACCCTGTCCTTCTGTTGAGGTAGTGCCTCTTCAGTCCATTGCCCACGGTTTTTGGGGGTCTGAACATGGCCAAAACATTTAGAAATCAGTGCTCTTGCAGTAACTTTTGAGACAGAGCTTTTAAGTTTTAGCCACTGGTTGTATCACAGTTGTGTTGCTAAATGAGTGTGTTTTCTTGTGCAATTTTTTCCCGATAGCAGGAACCGAACCATACTAAAAGAGTGATCAGAGGGAGGTCTCTACCCTGTTGCTATTAGCTTGTAATAACTCCAGGATTAGCTGTCAAATTTCGTAACAGAGCCCACTTTGTTAAGATGTAGACAGAGGCATCAGGCAGCCAGGATAAATCCCGGGCTCCTCTTACACAAAACAGAGGGAGCTGTTGCTCCCAGACGGAGGAAGAGGTTAAAAAAACTCCCTAAAACGCCTGGCCTCCTGCTGAAGGAAGGCATTTAAGCTGCAGTGTGGGTCCTGAAGGGATCCTTCGAGCAGTGTTTGTAGTTCAAGGTGGCTCTGCTTCCTTTTATCCGCAGGTGGCAGCAGCTCCCCATCCCAGCCAGAAGTGATGTTTTGTTGTTGCTCTGTTCCTGCTGGTTTTGGTTTTCCTTTTGATGCTTTGTTCTGAGAGGGGGCAAGAATATTTTCTCTTTTGTGAACATTGTGATCCACCTGAGTATGCCACAGTGCTGGAAACATACCTGAGTATGTTCACTCACTCACTGCAGCTGGAGCAGGTCCTTTTTCCAGCCCTGTTATCCTGTGACGAAGGAAAGCCACCCTTCCTGAGCAGCTTTGCTTTAGGATTCTTTCCAGAGCAGCAGAAGGGTGTCTCTTAGGGAGTCACTGGCAGAATTGTCTGTGCACAGGACGAGTTATGACACGTCTCTGCCTTAGCAATGCTACTGCAGCTCATTATCTCTGGCAACGTTCAAATGAAGTTTTTAAAAAGGCTGCAAAATAAGCCTTGAAGTGTTGGCAGACTCTTTGATCTAGCAGCCGATGACAGTTCAAAATATGTTTCTAGTTTAATGTTTATCCTCAGAAATAAGGGCTCTGTGCTCCTCAGTGCTGCTCTATGACATCCCAGCTCAGAACATGTGTTTGCTGAGGGTGATAGCCTTGAAAAGTGGGGTTCCCTCCCACTGCTGCCTGAGCCAGGGCAATTTGTGGAGCTCTCTGCCTGGAGCAGTGGGAGGACCTCCTTTCTGGCAGTGCCTGCCTCTGCCCTTGATGGCTGAACAAGCTTTTTTTTCTCCCCCTGTGAAAATAAATCCCAATGTATCGCAGCAACGGAGCGCTGCCTATATATTGAGATCTCAAGGGTACTGGAGGGGGTTTGAGCAGCAAGAAGGGCTTTTGTTCTTCCTTTTATGTGATTAGCCAAGGAAGGTTCAGGTTGCATGTGTTCCTTCTGGACTTCCTGGCTAATTAATCTGCTGTCAGTGGTGTGGAGCTGAAAGTGTTTATAAAAGCAGGGCCAGATTTCAGGTGCTTCAGCCAAGTCGAGGCTGCCTGTTCTTTGCATGTGAACAAGGCTTTCACCCCCGTGCTGAATGCTGAAAGGCCAGTTGAATTGCCTGACTGCTAGAGATGGTATCTTCCCCAGCTGAATGCACTATAGGAAGTATTTTTTTTCTGAAAAATTAAGATACTTAATTATTTTTAAATTCTTCCTAAGCTTTTGAAGAGCTTTTTAGGGAATGGCTAAAGCTTCTTAAATTGAACACTGTAAAAACTGCTTGAGATCAGTGCTGATTTCTAGCTGTGGTGGTCCAGGGACAGCACAGATTTAGCACTAAGCACCTTTTCCTTCTGGTATAAATCCAGTGCTGCGTTCCCTGGGACTGCTAGGACTGTTGTTTCTTCCCTTCTACACTGTTATTGTCTGATTTTATCCTTTGCTCAGCTTTTGGCTTGGCTCACTGAGGATTTTTAAGCTGTTTTTAATCTCTGGCAGATTTTATTAGCTGTGTGATGTATCAGTTTATCTCCACAACCATCTCAACCTTTCTGCAAGAGCAGGTGAGGCAGTCAGAAGTGCTGGATAAGCCTCTCCAAAGTCACCAGGCAGTCATTTACCCATGACTTCATTCCCCAAATGTAAGCATTTACAGAAAGGAAGTGGGTTAGAGTATAATCACTCAGGGAATGTCAGTGCAAATTGTTTTCATCTATGAGGCACCTCGTGATGCTGTAAAATCAAGGTAACTGTGCATTCTTACCCCTTGGGTGTTTCAGAGAGAGAAGGTGTCTGCAAAATCTTTGTTATGCTGCCCTCAGCTTAGCTCTGTGTTGTTTCCTGCTGGTCAGAGCTCATTGTTTTGAGTTTTGACTTTATGTTGCTGGAGATGTCAGCAAACATCTAAACTGGCTTTTCACCAGCTCCTGGTCTCATTTCCTCCTCTCAGTATTTAGAAGACCAGAATTTAGCTCTCTGGAGGAGCAAGGAGGCAGCCTGCGAGTAGTGTTGATTCTGTCCAGTTTCTGAATTAACATCTTTTAGTGATCAGATTGCCAGATATTGTGTATAGGATTTGTTCATGACACTTGCCTCAGTACTGGGATCACAGCTTTGTGCCTCTTCTCAGGAAGATCTGCACTGGAATCAGGACTTGAAAGCACTGTGAAAAATGCAAATCTCAGTGAGGGTTCAAAGCACCTGCATGACTTTGACCAGAAGCTCCTGGGAGATTTCTCCCCTGGGGATTTTTTTCTGGGCTCTGCCTTGTCAAAGCAGCCTAAGCCCTGCAGAGATTGCAGCGTGCCTGAGTGTGGCCTGCCTTGCTGTCTTTTTATCTTCCTGCAGCCATTTTACCTTCATTCTGGCTGATGGATAAAATAATTGAGTGGCTCTGAGAGAAGAGTCTCACCTTTTCTGTGCTGTGATGGTGTCAGGATTACCCAGCAGTGAGCAGGGCACGGAATGGGAAAATTGAATGTGCTGTGTCATCATAATGGCTGCAGGCACCACAGGAATGCATACATCCCAACCTGTTCTCCGTGGCTGGCTGCAGCAGGCCAGCATGTGGGGAGCCTCCTGCTCCAGCCATCCCCTCACACATCAGCACTGAGCTCCTTGTGCCCTGTGAAAGAAAAACCTTGTGAAAAATGGATCTTGTATATTGAAGTCTGCCCTAGGAGCTGCCTTCTGCTGCTGTTGTCTGCTCTTCAGACACACAGCAAAGGCCAAGGTGACAGCACTTGGGATTCTTGTCAAGGAAACCGGGAAGAATCTTTCCCTGTGTCAGCTCAAGGGTGTATTTTCTGAGGTGCAGAAGTACCTCAGCTACAAATGCAGATGGTTGTTTCTTGAGAGCTGCAGTTATTGCCAGCTTTTCCCACACATTCTCATATTTCAGAGGGGATGTCACGATAATTCAGACAGTGTATTCCCAAGGTTTAAACTTTCCCTGGCTGATAGGGGCATAGTCCTTGGAGACTTAAAAGCCTGACAGGTAATGTGTAAATGGTTCAGTGCCAGCCATCCAGCAGCTCTCTTCCTTCAGACCTTGCACTTAGCCCAGTGTCTGGTGTTACACCAAGTCAGTTTTGTGATGAGGTGATGGATGGATGGATGGATCTCCCTTTCCTTCTAGGTGACACACCAAGTGCAGACAGCTCGTATGCACTGAAGGGTGGCAGCTCCCTGTGGTTCTCCACCTTTATCCTGTGCTTTTTGTTCCAATAGGGAGTGTTTCCATGTTGTTGTGACTCCCTCTTCCCTGGGCAGTGGAGTATTTTAAAGCCCTACATGGAGCTCCAGAATGAGTAGAAGTTTCTTTTGCAATTACTGCAATCAAAGCAGTAGTGCTGAAAGCAGCCTGATTTACGGAGGAGTTTTTAAATGGAGTTGCAGAATATGATATGGTGACTCTGGTGGGGCCAATTAATGGATTAAATTGTCTGTATGTAAAGTCCATTCTGGCTCTGCACTTTTGGATCTTGGTGCCTGTTCTATTTGTATTTCTTGGCTGAGTTTAGAAGGTGGATGTGAAGCTGGAGTGATGTTATAACCGTGGCACTACAAGAAATGCAGACCACTGTAGTTAGATATTAACTGTGATCTGCACTTCTGTGCATGCTGATCCCTGAAGAGCTGACCATTTATTTTCTAGTGTTTAATTTTTCACTTCTGTTCCCCAGAAGAATGTAGACCGGTTTAACCTTAAGCACCTATCCTCAGCTTTCCTTTTTTTTGCACCAGGGTGTATTTATCCATATATCCTGAACTCTAATGAGGAGACACATTTGTTTGCAGCAGGATATTATGGATAAGAGGACAAACCTTCTCCACCTGCTGCAGCTGGATGGGGTGAGGGATGATTTCTGATAGCAGGCACAGGCAGCTATGCTGAAAGCCTGGAAAGCCCCTCAAAATGGATGAGCAGATGGAGGATGTCTTGACTGCAGTGTCAGTCCTTGCATTAAGGGATGTGCACACTGATCCCAGGGTGCTGGATAGCCTCTGTGAGAAGCAGGCTGTGAGCTATCTCCCTGTAACCAAACGTGGTGTTTTGACAGGTTTTGGTTCTCTTCAAAACCACTGCATTACCAAAAACAAATACTGTCATTCTTCAGTGGTGAAATTCCTTTCTTTTGTTTCCTGAAAAACTGGGGCAGTCTCTTACTGTTGGCAGCGGGAACGCCTAAAACTCAGGCATGTATTTGCATAGAAAAACAAAGTGCTTTAGGCAGGGAATTGTTCCAAGGGCAGGAACCGGGTTGGTGTTGTACACTCCCATTTGGTTGCAGTGTGCCCAGAGCCAGGATACCTGTGGCAAGTGGGCACTGGAGCATCTCATCCCCTGCTGCACAGGACACATCCTTAAGCGTGCAGAGGTTGTGGTTGTTTTGACAACTGTATACTAAATTTATCTGGAAATAAAAGGAAAAATTTAGTCTTGCCTTGCTATGTGTGCCTCGTGTTTTATTTATAGTTTGTTAGCCAGACCTGCTGACAGGATGTATCTTAACTCCCTGCATGGGGAATGAAGGGAGGTAGGATCGTACCAGCCGCTGCCTGGAGAAGGCATTCCAGAGGCTCTGTGAAACTTTACGTGAGGCAGAAAGTGTGCAGGCAGATGGCAGCTGCTCTAATTAAGACTTACTGTCTCTGTCTGTTTTCCTGCTGCTGTGGTTTTTAAGGTGTCTCTCTTCTTTTTAACACCAGAGGAATTTTAGTACTCTGTTATCTGTAGAGCACGGTGTGGATGGTATTGCAGTGAAAAACGGGCTCAGAGCCGCTGAAGAGAATGTCTCGAACCCTCAGTAAATTAGGGGATGGGATGACAAGTCTCCCAAGTCAGTGGCAGCTGAGGATGTGTAAATGAGGTTGCCATTTCTGGTTAGTGATTGCCCTTCATCGGGATCTGTGAAACTCATTCACAGCCTACAGAGCTCTGGAGATCTCAGGCAAAAAGAGACTCTGTAGCAAACGAACACGAAAAGCACAGGTTGCCTCCGGGTGCTCCTGATGCTCGAGTGCAGTTTAGCTTGAGGGTGTTTTGTTGTTGTTTTGTTGGTTGGAGTTTCATCTTTTCGGTTTTGGGTGTTTTTGGCAGTGCATCAGCATTTGGAGAGGGTGAAGGCTGTGCTGAGTGAGTGCCTGCTGGCGGTGACAGACTGACGTGCCAGAATGTTGGAGTGTTTGAAATCAAGTCTCTCCCCTTCCCTTCCTGTGGGGTCTTTGCCCAGGGTTTGCTCACTGGGATATAAAACCAGGTTTGTCGTTTCAGAATTCCAGAAGCTGTGGAGGAGCATTCCTGTGGATTCTATGGATGAGGAGAAGATAGAAGAGTATCTGAAACGACAGGGTATTTCTTCCATGCAAGAAACTGGACCAAAGAAAATAGTAAGAGATACAAATTATAGATCTTCTTCTGTAGGAAATCCCTCCCTTCCTGATCCCTCAGTGTTAATTCCAAAACGTGTTGGTGACCCTATGTACAGCTTTGTGGAGCTTGGGGGAGCATGGCCAGTGTTAAAAACTGGAAAAACCAAGTGCTGCAGCCAGCAGTCAATGATTTTTATGACATGTTAGAGCTGGTGTAATTAATCTGAGCAGCATCAAAGGAGGGCAAACTCCAGGAATCCCCGTGAGCTCCACAGTGGAAGATTCTGCTTGAAGCTCTACAATGCATCAAGAGTAGTAGTATTTTGGGAGGAAGGTGGAGGGGGGGGTGTTGACTTTTCTGCTGAAGATATTTGAAGTCCTGGTGGGATTGTGGACAGAACTGTGGGACATGTATCTGCTTCTGTAGCTGCACTTAAGAATGCCAACTTAACTGCTGTGCCTGGGATACCATGGCTCTGCTCTGTCCCCAGGGTCATCTCCCTGCCTGCATTGGAATTGGATGCTGTTGCTTCTCCAGGAGCCAGCACTTCCCTTCCCTGCCCACCCCTGCTTCTGGCAGAGCTCATCTTTCTCAGCAGTGGTGACCAGCACGGTGTCACACGTCAGGTCAGATGTCACAGATCTTCTGAGTACTGTTTGTTTCTTCTTGCAGGCTCCCATTCAGAGGAGGAAGAAACCTGCTTCTCAGAAGAAACGCCGGTTTAAGACTCACAATGACCACTTGGTTGGAGTATTAAAAGATTACTCTGATGTGGTTCCTGGAAAGCAGTGAGCGCTTGAATTCTGGAGCAAATGCACATTTCTAGACGGGCTTTCTGCTGCTGGGGCTCGGTGTCTGCTCACACAAGGACTGACTGTATATAATAATGTGATGTGTTTCCCCCATCCCAGCAAGTGCCAGAGGTGAAACAGGTCAGTTTGAGAGCAAGTATGAGCTACTAAATTTAGAGGTTAATTTAATTAGCTAATGGGAAACATGTCTTTGAGTAAGAGGTTCTCACTAGTTGCCTGTTGGCATAGGGTCATAAATGGTGCTCAGCATGTAATGCAGGAATTCCTGCTCAGTGCTTAACTCTGCTTTTACATTGCTTAGAGGGTATTTACCTACAAGTGGGAATTACTTACAAGGGGGCTTTCTAGTGGGATTGAATACAGCATTTGTTTTACCTGTTTCAGGAAAACATTTTCCTAAAATCACTGCAGGCAAAGTTTCTTTCACAGTCAGATACACCCACGGTTTATATGCTTCTTCCTTTCCATGGGACTGAGCTTTACTGAAAGGCGGTGATATCTGAGACTCAAACTCAGAAAACCCCACTCCCAAAATCCCAGCAGGCTGTGGGATGGGATGCAGCCAGAGCTTCCTAATGGTAATTAGGAATTGCCCTCGGCGATGTCTCCTCACTGTTGTGGTTACAAGTATGTTGCACCTTCTGCTCTGTGCACAGGAGGGAAATAAAACGACGGTGTAATACTGAAGCTCTACAATGCAAGTGTTTTTTTCTTTTAAGTAATAAATTTACAATGCAGGTTTCCAGTGTTGTTCCTTAAAGAATGAGAGAATCAGCAACATTTGTGCTTGTTGCGTTTTCCTTTTCGTGGAGGTAAAGGAATCTTTGCTATATTTTTATCCTCTCAGTGACTTACTGTACTAGGCTGACACTGTCATCTCTTTAATGATGGCTGGGGAGAGGGGAGGAACCACCTTAAATGCAAGCTGCCTGTCGATGCCTGGTGGTGTGTGCAGCACAGCCTTACATGGACCGTGGCCAAACCGTGTCCTCTCCATAACTTATTGTTGTGTTCCGAAGCAGAGCCGGTCAATGCTGATCCTGTTTGCACGGCCCTGCAGGAGAGGAGCTGTTCCTGTGTTCTTCCAGGGTTAGGATCAGAGATAAAAGAGGCGCCTGCAGCTCCCCACCGAGGGCACATCACTGCTGCCTGAGCTCAGGCTGCTGTCTTGCTCAGAGCAGAGGCCGTCGGATGCGGCCACGTGAGCAGATGAAGAATGAGGCTTTGTTGCTGTGGCACTGAACAAGTTCTGTCAGCTTGGGGAAATGTGCTTCTGTAAGTGCAGCATTTATCCTCCTGGTTTGAAAGGCTGCTCTTCTGAGAAACAGGCAGTGCTCCCAGCCTTGCATATGTCAGCCCTGGTTAAGGAGCTGGCAAATGCTGTTAGGAAGTTTCTTCTATTATTTTTATATATATATATTTCATGCTTTTTAAATATATATATATAAGTGTGCTGCTCCAGATGGTTTTGAACCTCTTTTCTTTCCTATATCTTCCAGGTCAACACAAACAATTCCTTTTGGTTCTTTTTAGTTTTGCATTACAGCTCTGCTTTGAGTACCTGCAGCACACTTGCAAAACTGTTCAGCTCTCTTCTGTCATCTTCACTCAAGGTAAAAAAGATTCCCTTCCATCTGCTGCATTTTTGAGCAGTGGTTTTTTTGGTGGTGGTGTTTGGACAACAGCAGAGCTCTGAGTTGCTTTTCCTGCCTTTGGGGAGTCTCATGGAATAACTTCCCATTTATCTTACATAACACTGCCCTTTCTCTGTGAACCAAAGCTGGCTGCAAGGTAGGCTACCTGCTTTGTTTCTCTGCTCAAGTGATTAAGATAATAGAGTTTGAGTCTAAAGAAAACGCCTCCAGCTACTTTGAAAGATTAAAAATATGTTAGGTCAAAAAAAACAGGAGAGCAGGAAAGGGAAAGTGACTGTGAGCTCTGTGTGCTGCACTGGCCTTGTCAGGCTCCAGTGTTCAAAGGAGCAAAAGGGTCCAGGTGGTGTCCAGTAGAAAAGACTGAATTAGCTGCTTTGCCTCACTGGTGGATGCCTTCTCTTCTGCAATAGTAGCAGAAAGGGCATAAATAAGTTTTATAGCTTGTTAGGGTAAAATCTGAACACCAGCTGAAGGGGAGCTCATGTTGGCCTGTTAGTGGTGGCATGGACTATAGAAAGCAGTGGTGGAGAAAACAAGTTCAGACAGTTAGCACAGAATTGTAGAGTCCCAAACTGGTTTGGCTTGGAAGGGACCTTAAACCCCATCCCATTCATCCCATTCCACCCCCTGCCACCTTCCACTGGACCAGGTTGCTCCAAACCCACTCCAAGCCAGCCTTAGACACTTCCAGGGGTGGGGCAACCACAGGTCTGGGTAATCTGTGCCAGGGCCACAGCACCCTGACAGGGAAGTCTTTCTTCCATATATCTAAGCTAAATTTCCCCTCTTTCAGTTTGTACCCATTCTCCCTTGTCCTGTCACTACAGTCCCTGATAAAGGGTCCCTCTCTGGCTTCCTTCCCTCTGTGGCCCTCCAGATGCTGGAAGGGGCTGTGGAGTCTCCATCCAACCTCCTCTTCTCCAGGGTGACTAGACCAAATTTTCTAAGCCTGTCAAAAAGAAGAGAAACATGAGCTCTCTCTTTTCTGTAGACTTCAGGAGCTGGATTTTGTTTCCCAAAGATGCTCCCGGTGTTCCTTTTTTTTCCCAAGACCTCTTAAAAATCAGATGGTGGAACTAGAAAACATCTCAGACTATATGAGCATGAGTCTGTTTGCTGAAACCATTTTAGTACCATTGCAGTCCACTTCAGTCACTTCACAGCATTATATCCTGATCAGGCTTTTTGCTGAAGTTGAGCTGTTAAAAACTTAAACCTCCTTCATATTCCTCCAGCATGTTCTCTTGTGTTCTGTGTGTGGCAGAATGACTCTCCCAGTGGCCAAAACCACCATGCCCTCAGCTTGCTTACTTTGACAAAACCCTTCTTCCCTCAGGCTGGCATTGCAGAGGGCTGCTGAGAGGCATCATGTGCTGTCCTGTCCTGGCAGCCCTGGGCCATTATCCTGCTTTTCTCCTCCTTCCCTGGAAGCATCTGCTGCAAACCAGGAGGATGAGGGCACTTGGGCTGAGAACATGGAACAGAGTATTTCAGATGGAAGTGGGTTGTGGGAGGCACCTTGGTCTCGTGCATTTCAGGAAGGTTCTTTGGCAAACCCATCTCAATGCTGTCTATACCTGTCTCTGCCTCTTCCACTCTCCTGAGGCTCCTGTCCAGCAAGGACATTGTGTTCCCTCAGCTCCAGGATTTGGTGGGTTGATACCAACAGAGTTTTCCTTTTTTAAGAGACAAATTGAGTAGCCCAGGTGTGTCACATAGATCTCTTCTGACTAACTTCTCTCCTAAAAGTTGCTCTGACTGCAGAGTTATTCCACCTCCTCCTCCTCCCTTATGAAGATCATTCTGGAAGGGGATGGAAAGCAGCAGGGTGGTGTATGGTTGAATGAGAAAACTGACATGAGGCGATGTGTACGAGAGCTCATCTATAATTCATCATGATCACTCCAGGCTTTTAGGGAGCGGAGGAGAGCGAGGCCAGGGAGCCCTGGGAAGGGTCGGGAGGCCCTGCACGTGGCTGCAGCCAGCCAGGGCTGTCACTTCCGATGAGCACGGGCGGGCGGTGCCGGGCCACCAGGGAGAGCTGCGCTCCCGATACCTGCTGATGGGGAGGGGCTGCCTTTGCAGATTACCAGAAGCAGCCGTGGTGCTGACATCTCATTATTTCCAGCTTTGTTGCTCACTTTCAGGTCGTTGCTAATGTACCGGGCCGAAATTCCTTTGTGTGTTACTGCCTCGGGGGCCTCTGGCAGCTCCTGCTTCTGGGGGAAGGATGGCCAGGAGAGCCAGTGCTCGGTGCTGGCTGGTTTAAAATGGCAAGGCTAACCACTGGCAGCCATCAGGGAGAGGAGAGCTTGGGTCTCAGCCTGCTGGTGCTGGCTTCCTTCTGCTGGCAAGGTCAGGGACATGGCAAAGGAGGTGCTCTGGGATTTTATCTCTTCCCAGGGGAGGGAGGGTCTGCGCTGGCACTGTTCCTCAGGTCTGTCCTTTGGCTCTGTGGGTGTGTTCTGACCATGTCAGTGTTGTCAGCTCTGCTCAGGCTCTCTGGACACATCCCTGCCATGCAGATCAGGAAGATTGGCATGTCCCCAGAAGAGAGGGCTTGCCTGGATACAGCAGGGCTCCCTGGCATTGCACAGCTGTAGCTGTTCCCTTCCCAAATGAGGTGACTGCAGCCTTCGCTGCTCCAGCAAGGGCCAGTAGAGCAAGGGAAGCAGTTGGCTCTCTGCTCAGCACCAGGGAGCTCCCATCTGGGCACTGTGTCCAGTTTAGGCCTCCCCCTCTATTCAGTCACCCCTCCATCCCCAGAGATGCTGGTTGGAGCTCCCAGGCTGGTCAGGGCTGGGGGCAGAGGGCCTGGGAGGAGTTATGGGGAGCTGGGACTGCTGAATGTGTTGAGCAGGTGGCTGAGGGTGTATCTAATCACAAGGTACAGCAATGTGAAGGGCAGTAAGAAGGATGATGTGGTCAAATGCTTTTGGCAGCTATGGCAGATGACATAATAGGGGAATGTGGGAAGTTTTTCTTGGATATTAGGAGGAAAACATCTGGTGGGGAGATGTCTCCATCTGTGGAGGGTTCAAGCATTGCCCAGACAAGACCAGGCTGCCCAGGTCTCTTGGTGGCAACAGTCCTGTTGTGAGAGGGAGGTTGGATCAGAGACCTTCTGCAGCCGCTTGTACCCACCTGTGGCTCTGAGCCCTGGTTCCTTTGGTGCCTCCTGGCATGCTGTAAGAGCAGGTTTTGTTTCCCCCAGCTTGCTTTCTGCTGCTTTGGCTTGCAGTGGCCTCTATGTTACTCAACAGTCCAGGAAAAACAGCCATGACTCTGAAAACCCATCAGTGCTTCTGTGGCTGGGAGCCACAGTGTCGAACAGCTCCAGCCTCGTGGGTTGGACATTGTGCAGAGTACAAGCACAGCAGGGGAAAAGGATGGTTAAGGCAGGAGCTTGTCCTGCCATTAGGTTAATTTTTTGACTATATACCTGCACTTCTGGGCTTGCATCCAAGGCCTGAAGTACTTGTGCGATTTCTTCCTGCCTCCATCAGTTTGGTTGTGTTCTCTATTCCCTCCTGAGCTGGTTATTAATTATGGAGACTGCAGAGATGGAGTCCAGACTCTGCTAATGGTTGACTTCCCAGTATTTTAGAGACAGCATTTCAGGGACCTGCTAATGGTATTTCTCAGCTTTGCTTTTTTAAGCCCCCCTGTCATCTTGGTTTGTACCCTGAGTGAGGCAGGTAGTGGTGTTCAGGTGTAGGCTGGAACCTGGCTCTCGGGGCAGATCACATCTGCAGCACCCAGCTCATGCCCCTGGGTTGGAATGTCCTCCTTTTTGTGCTGGCAGGGAGAACAGAGCCTTGCCTGGCAGCTCTCAGGCAGTGCAGTGGCCTTTGCAGGGTGACACCTCTCAGTTTCCCCTTCAGGAATCGGGGAACAAATCCATGCTGAGTGCTGCGCCAGGCTCCGGCTATCCTCACAAAGCCACCCATCTCATTGCTCTCAGCCAGTGACTTCCCTCACAGCCTGTGTCTCAGCCTTTAAAGCTGCCTGGCCAAGCCCTGATGCTCTCACATCTCTCCTCTCCCAGCCTTGTTATTCCTTCTCCCCCTCTCCCAGGAGCGGCGCTGGGCTTGCTCCTCCTCCCTGCCTCATCCGAGCTGCGGGTGCTGCTGGCCTCGGCGCCAGCTCTGTCTGCCCTTTGCTCTCCCTGGCCTGGCTAGTGCATCTCCATTCCTGTGGCAGGACCCCTGTCCCTTCTGCTGCTGCCTGACCATCCACCCAAATCCTCTGAGATGTGGCTCTCCCTCTCCCACCTTGTTCCCATTTCTCTGCTCTTCACTTGTGTCCATCTGACGTGAGGAATCAGCACTGTGTTTTCTCTCTAGGCCCTGCCAAGCTGTTCCCTGCCTTTGCAGCTGCTTCCAGCCAGCTACTGGTCAGCCAGCCCCTGTGCAGGGATGCACAGGAAGGAGCTGCCTGCATCCCCCCTCCCTGAGCTTAGCCTTATGCTAGGGGGATGGGAACAAAAAGACTTGGGAAAACGGAAACAATGAGAGTGCAAAATCTCGCTTTGGTTTTTCCAGCTCTGCCTGTTCATATCCCCCAGGACTTTTCCCTGGTATCGGATGGCAGCTCTGGCATGGGAGTCCCTGATCCCGTTTTGCAATTCTCCAGCGTCAGCCAGCAGCTTGGGCCTTCCTGTAAGTGCCCCAGTGGTCACAGGGAAGGAATGTTCCCCCGGCCGGCCGCAGGGGGAAAGGTCACCGCGGGCAAAGGGGACGCCAGGCGAGCAGCAGCCTGCTCCCGCCCCTTGCTGATGAGGGCAATGCTCATCAGCACAGAGACAAAAACAGGCTGGCTTTTGGGGGAAATTAGAAAAATAAAAATGGTTCAAGAGGTTAAATATTTTGGGCAAGGCCCCACTTCCTTTTGCAGGGCAGATCTGGGAGCAGATGCAATGCCCAGGCAAAGTCCAGGATGTGTGAATGTTTCATGGCTCTCTTAGCTGCAGGATGTTTGCTGCTGAATCCGCTCCCAAAAACATCTGTGTGTCTCTCAAAGTGGTGCCTGGGACAGAGGTTTTGGCCAGTTGCTGCTGCTCAGAGCAGCTCTTGGGCTGAGCAGCAGTGTTGTGGCTCCCTTCCCTTCCTCCCCCGTGCCTGCCAACAGACCTCTCCGCTGGATGCAGCTCGGAAGGAAAGCTGTGAAAGCTGTGACTCTCGGTGGCCACAGCGGGATTAACATCCAACATTAAGGGTTTAACTCATCCCTGCCAGCCAGGGGTTTCAAATAACTGCCATGCCTCTTCCTTCCACCCTGGAGCTTGTAGCTTTTTTAATCCTGTCCTTTACACCCTGTTTGCCAGGCTGCTTTTGCTAAGCTGGAGCTTGCTCCTGGCACTTTGTTTTTGAAGCCTGGTGTGTTGGCTGAAGCTCCTGGGGATGCTGGTCACATTTGTCAGGGTGGGAGCAGAGCAAAGAAAGGAGGAGGAATTTCTAGGTTGGGCTTACAAACTGGAGTTTTTCAAAATTCCCAGCGTGTTAAAAAAAATACACAGCTAATCTGGCCCTTGGTCTCTAGGTTACGTTTGCCTCAGCCGAGGCTGAGCTCATGGAAAATTGCATCCCAGCTCCTGTGCTCCGTGCCAAGATTAGTAGGTTTAAAACTAACCGATAACATCTTTGTAAACTTGGAGTCATTTCTTTAAAGCCTGCTGATCCTTCCAGCCTGGATTATGGAGCTTTCCTAGAGATCCAAGAGAGCCAAACAGGACAATGGCATCTACCCTGAAAAATCACCCAGGAGCCTTACAGTGCTTTCAGCTGCTCCCGAGGGAGGAAAGAGGCTGATGTTTGCCAAGGCCCTGAGGGGTGTGCTGGGATCCTTCTCCCTGTTCCCAGCCGGATACACAACACACAGCGACGCTCTGCGCGTAACTTATAATAATCACCGGTTTTATTTTTAAAAAATTACAATAGAAAAGTACCTTTAAACATATTTCCAAAAGCAGAGTAGACAATATGGAAGCTTCTCTCCTCTCCGCGAGACAAAGTACAGGAAATAGTTTGCTAAAAGAGTTAATCCGTCGCTTGGGAACGCTGGTATCGTTCCTTTTGGAGCCGTTCTGAGGTTTGTCTTGGATTTGATTTCTTCTCACATCACTTTTATCAGGCCCATTTTTTACAGAAGACCCCAATGGGACAGTTTCTGATGGTGAAAACCCCCATTTTTTCCTCCCCCTGTCCCACCCCGACGGCCAGAATCTCAGCCATCTTATTGTAGCCCACCCACAGGACAAAAGGAAGGAGAAAGGAAAAGGTGATGATGTTTAACGAGGCCACGAACAGCTGGGAAAAACTGGCTACAGTGAGGCCTGGGCAGCAGCTGAGCTCAGTGTTCCCTGCAGCTGGAATGGAGATGGGGGAAACGCAATGGAAGGAGAAGTTCTGCACCTCCCTTCGCAAGAAACGGAAACTGATAGAGCTTTTGGGTCAGTTTGCTCTCTTCTTTTTCCAAATTCCTCTTAGAGCAAGGAGAAGGAGAACTAGTATGTCAAGCAGTCTCTCTGCTGGTACTCTATCTCTGTAAAGGATGTTGGCAGCCTCCCTTCTCATCTTTGCACATGGAAACATGGGAATGCCACGCAGGGAGCAGCTGGACCAGCGTAACATTGGCACTCAAACCACAGGCCAGGCCAGGCCAGTGCTTCCAGATAACGGGAGCCCCTCAGGACTCATGTCCAACCTGGAGGGAGCTGGCAAACCAAAGATTTGTTGGTATGTTTTTTCATACAGCAGATTATGTTGCCTGTAACAGCTTGGAGCAGTCATGGTAGCAGGAGGAGGAGGAGGAGGAGGCAAATTGTCACCTTGCTACATGTGTGGGCTGCCTGCCCATCCCTGATCCGAGTTGTTGTACCCCACGGAAGCTTTGCACAGCAGCTATGAACACAGCCCCAAGGTAAAAAAAACACGGGAAGGAAGTTCCTGGTTGTCCTGCCTGCTGGTCATTTGGTGCAACTGGGAAGAGAACAGTAATACTTTAGTGTCTGCAGTCGCCTTGCCAACACAGCCAGAGCACAGTTCCTGTGCCAGGGGAGCACAGTTCCTGCAAACCCGCATTGTGTGTGTCAACATCCTCACGCTTTTGAACATCGTGCCTTCCACATGCAGCTGCCAGGGCCAGGGGATAATAAGACTCTGCTTTACACACCTCAAAAGTCAAGCGCAAAGCCTGTGGTCCGACCTGGTATAAGATTGTCCTCTTGAGGAGCTTTGGTACAAAAATATTTGTTCTTGTTTTGCTTTTTTTCCTTTTACTTTCTTTTTTCTTTTTTTTTTTCTTTTTTTGTAGTCTGCTTTCCTATGGTTCCATTTGAAAAGGCTTTTCAAACACTACAACAATGCCTGTCAAACCATGCTTTCGGGAGTAACACACTCTTCCTTACAAATATACAGTGTAAAAGAGGAAAATATTATTACTAGGTATGTTTTTCTTTTTTCTTCTAGGAGAGCAGATGTGTGATAGAGGCTGTGGGAAAGTCTTGGAGGAATCCAAACTTGTGTGTGAGGTTTTTTTCAAGCCTGAAACAACAAAGAGAGGTGTTAAAAAAAAAGAGCAGCTGTGATGGAGGAAAAAGGGCTGTGGTTAATCTCTCTTCCTTCGTGGAAGGAAGGAAGCAAGGTAGGGGGGAGAGGGAGGCTTGTTTTGGAAATTTTGTGTCAGGACCCTGCTCTAAAGACAGTTGTTTAGCAGGGAAAGGGCAAGGTGGGACCTGCCTGCAGGGAGAGACCATAGCATCCCTGGCACAAAGAACCCCACTGATCCCACTTTGTTCCTCCTGCTGGCTGCAGTCCCTGGGGCTGGAAGTGGGAAGCCGGGAGTTAAGTGTGAGTTCTGCAGTTAAGAGGAATTCAGGTCTCTGTTGATCCAAGGCAGGAAGCAAGGAGGGAGATGAGATTAGCAGGGTAATGAGAGGCATTCCTTGGCTGTAGAAACTCTCACCCCAGATAACAGCCATGCAGGGGAATGGCAGAGCCATGACTCTGCAGGGCAGTAGCTGGAGCAGCCCCAGGGCCCTGCCAACCTCAGGGCCTGTTCCTCAGGGACATTGTGTTGACTTCCTCACTCCTCTGCCCCCTTCCCGAAGCAGCCTAGCCCGCAGGGTGGCATCCTTACCAGCACACTGAGGTCCTGTGGAGAGCACACCAACCCAGTAGCCACCTTGGAAGACTCCATTAATACCCACAAGACTGACTGTAGGCCACCATCACACACCTGAGACCTGTGGGAGGACACGGCAGAGAGTGAGGGATGCTGGAACTGGGGACTGAGGGTCAGTGTGCTGTGGGCAGGGGTGATTTCACAGGGACCACAGCTGGCACTTCCCAAGGGGATAGCTTGCAGTTTATTGGGGCAAAGGTAGCACTTGGTGGTCTCAGGTGTCTTTTCCAACCTAACTTGGAATTAGCGTGGGATTAGCCCTGCCATGATGGGCTCCAGGCAGCAAATCCAGACAGATGCAGGCAGGAGAGCCAGGCCCTCAGCCAAACCTTCTGTGCCCTTCCCAGCTGGAGCAGCCTGGAAGGGAAACAGGAGGTCCCTGACCCTCCATCACCACCCACTGTGGCTCTTGGGCTGGTGGACCTGTTTCAAGGGATTTGCTCATCTCCCCTTCCCAAAAGTGTCTCTGCTCACATTTTATCTGGAAACATTGGCATGTTGCATATTTTGGAAGAACCATTGGTTCCCAAAGCCTCGCTACTCCCTATTTTTATCTGCTGGGCCTAAAATAGCCAGTGAATTCTTTATGGATCCAAGTCTGAGGCCGGCTGCAGCCAGGGCTGGGCCTTGTGGGCCTTGTGCCCTCCCAGCTGAGTGACCTCCAGGGCTGCAGATGCCAGGCAGATGGGCAGAGCAGTCACATGTGAGCATGGGCAGCTGATGCCAGAGCTTTGGATCCACTGGCATTTCTCCACAGGCGGGTGTGGAAGCTGGAGGCTTCCCAGCAGGGATTGTTCCTGGCTAGGGTGGTCCAGGCAGGCTGGGATTGCAGGGCAAGCAGTGCTCAGTGTCCACCAAGGCTCTTTTCCCTCTTCTATGTGAGTCCCCTTTGTTTATTTATCCACAAAGGCCGAAGTTATTTGCAGAGCGTATCTTGCAAGGCTTTTTCCATCCGAAGAGGTCCCAGATGGAATGGGATCATCCCTCCCTCCTGCCGGGCAGCTGGGTGCTTGGTAAGGCTGTGCTTCTTGTTTTGGCACCCCCACCACCCCGGGCTACCTGGATAGCTTTCCTTAAGGTTTAATGAGGTGATGGTGTCAGGGCTGCCTTTTCCATCACAACACCCGCCTCTGGCATGGTGCCTTTCCCTCCTGCCCCAGGACATGTGGGAAAATGAATGGTGGCACAGACATCCCTTTCTGGGGACAAGGAGGGCAACTGGACTTGGGGTGTCTGCTGAAAAGTGGCCACCCACCCTGAGCTGCTGGAGAGCCTGGGAGTCACATTGGGAAGCTCAGGGCAGAGGTGGTCCCCAGGTGGCCCAGGAGGATGGGACAGCGGCACTCACCCGGCATTCAGCAGAACTGACGGGACTTCCAGCCCTGAGAACCAGCCTCGGAGGGAGGGAGCCAGCGCATCTGCCAAGGCAAGGGGGACACAAGGTGAGAGGGAGGGGCTGGCTGCCCACCCTGGCAACATCAGGCTGTGGCTGGGCTCCCTTTTCCTGGCTTTTCCCGGCTTTTCCCAGCTTTTCCCAGGCACAGGGCAGAGGGAGGTTGGAACAGCAGTACAGCCATCCCAGCTCCAATTCCAACAGTAACACTGAGCTGAGCACAGCCCCTGGCATGGCTGCTTCCAGCAGGATGGAGCTGGGACAGCAGCACCATGGTCCTACTGAGCAGGAGTGAGCTCATTCTTCTCAGCTCCTGCAAAGCCCACTTGAAACAGGGTGGAAAACATCAGATGCCAAAATTTGGTATGCAGGCACTCAGTACTCTGCCAGAAAACTCCAAGCCAGCTCCACCGTCCATCCTACAGTTCCCGGTCCCGCTGCTGTCTGCAGGATCCAGCGAGGCAGCTCCAGTTTGGATGGTGGCACCAGTCTCCAGCCCCCATGCAGTAGAGCCACAACCCCAGCATCTGCACGGGAGGATGGGAAGGTGCCACCAGCACCCTCCCCAGCAGGCTGATATTTCACATCAGGTAATATTGCTTCTGTCAAACATCAGGTCTCAGCCTGGGTTTTCCCAAGGGACCCTCAGAGCTTCTGTATGCCTGTTCCCTTGGCTGTGTGCTTCCCTGAGCAGGGCAGGTGCTGCCTGTTAGCAGTTATTTGACAAGGCAAGTACGTAGCTGCAATAATATTTACCAACGCTCTTCCTATGAACAGCAGGGCCCAGAAAGCTGGAGTTTCATCCAAAGGCTGCACATGGTTTGCACACTGAGCAATTTTCCTCACCCTTCTGCTCAAACAAGCCCCTGGCTGCTCCAGCTCTCAGTGATGGTGGCTCTGGATAACCTGGCTCAATCCTGGTGGGCCAAGGCCAAAAGCCTTTTGGATGCAGTTTATCTGGCAAGTCTATTTCCATGTGCTTGTTACCTCCTGTTCATCACTGAGCTGGAGCTGGCAGCAAGGAGCAAAAGCCAGGGTGCTGCCCAGCATGGATGCTGAGGAGGTAGCTGCCCTTTCCCCCTTGTGGCAGGGGTCCTTTGCCAGTATCCCCATGATGATGCAAGGCTGGCAGTGCAAAGAAATCCTCTTCCTCCGCCATTTCCACCTCTCCTCTTTCCCTCGCTCCTCTCCCAGGCGGATGGTTAATTTTTAACAGCCCATGCTGCCATCGGGGGCCAGCAGCAGCCGGCAGAAAGCACTTGTGACGAGGCAGCTCCTCGTCAATAAAAGATAGACCCTCCATTTGTGCTTCACTTCCTTCTCCTCCCCGTGAGAGCTGCTTGCCTTCACACCCCATGAGCAGCACATCCATGAAGAGCATCCCAGCCATGCTGCAGGGGCAGCCAGGGGTTCTGGAGCCCCCCTCACACTGGCAGCCGGATGGTTCAGTGCCAGGAGTGATGGGCATGGTCCAGACCCTGGGCATCCCCAGCCCTCCCTCCTCCCTCACCACCTGCCCCACCATAGGTACCAGCGAAAGTAGGAAGGCAGAGAGAGGAGTCTGGGGAAAGACAGGACCCCTGCCAGCGTTCTGCTCCATTTGGGAGCCTTCCCTAACTCTCGGGGAGCGAGGAGTGAGTGCCTGTGAGCCGGGCAGAGTTAGTGGTGCAGTGTGCACCGAGGGGAAGGGGGGCCAGGGCAGGAGAGAGGGTGAGCAGTGGAGGTGGATGGTTGGAATTACCTGGGCGTGCAGCGAAGCGGGGTAGGTGAAAGCAGGAGGAGGTAGAGCAGGTGCTAATTCCGCTGGGTACAGAGGGTACGGCCCCCACACTTCAGGGCTACTGGGGTAAAGTGCAGGCACTGTGAGCTCATCTGCAAGAGAAGAAGAGGGAGAGTTAATGGTGACCAGAGGGCTGTGACCCTCGCTGCATCCTTCCTTCTCCCCTTGATGCAGGAGCAGAGCTGCCCCTGGAAAACTGTGAGATGCTACCAATGAGAGCTGGCTCACAAAGCTAACACAGCATTCTACCGCTGGGATAACACGAGGTGAGCAATGCTATGGGGCTGGGGGTGTCACTCAGGGAGCTGGGGCTGGGCTCCTTGTCTCCAAGAGGTTTAGTAAAACCAGGGATTCAGCAGAGGAGAGTGTGCAGCTCATGCCTGTGTACAACAGCAGAGTGAGGAGCTGGAGTCTGCATGAGAGAAGCTCTTCCAGAAGTGGCAACAGGCATGGAGTGCTCACAGCAGGGCATTGCCAAGGCCTCTCCTGAGACCTCACCCTGCTGGCTCTCACCTGTGCCAGGTCCTCTCCTTTGGGAAACCCCAGCACGTGCCACTGCGCAGCAAGCAGGCACCAACTCTCCCAGTGGGACCTGGTATTCCCCTTGGCCACCCCCTCACGGTGTCCCCCCTCCTTCCAGTTCCAATATCCCTGGTGCCTGCCAGCCCAAGCCCTGCTGGCAGTGCAGGGGGTACTCACAGGGCTCCCGGGTGATGAACTGAGGTACAGCAGTGGGGAGAGGGGTGCTGGGATTTGGGGTGCCCACCAGCTTGTTCTTCGCCATCTTGGTGTTGGCCTTGGCAAACTCCAACCGCAGCGTCTGGGGAATCTCGGGGTCGAAGCGGATGCCCTGCGGAAGGAAGGGAGGGAAGGAGGGAAGGAGGCGCAGTGGGTGGGTGAGCACCGCCGCGTGCTGGCCCCGCAGCAAAAATAACTCCCCATTATTTATGGGTTTTTTTCAACTTGCAGCCCTGAAATGAGCTAATTTGCTGGGCCCCGAGGCGGCTCACATTCCTCCGGCATCTTTAGCATCGGTACCATATTTGGCAGTCAGCACCCCGCAAGGCCGAGCTCTTATCCAGAGGGATTAGTGGAGCCAAAAAAAAAAAGTTTTACATTGAAAATGAAGAGAAGGAAAAAAACAACCCTGAACCGAAGCACAGGGAGAGCTGGGGAGGAATTGGAGAACCAGCTCCACACAGTTCTGCCTGTGATTATTTTCAGGTAACTTCACAAGTTGCTAAAAGAAAGTGAAATTTGTTTTTTTCTTTTGCAGGCTTAGCTGGGATTTTTCCTGCTGAATAAACAGGGAATACTCTTACTCACTTGCATCTAAGGCTCAAGTCCTGAGTGTTTAAGCCCTCCTGGATGGCCCTGAGAAAGGTGAGAGTGACGCAGCCCCCCAGGAGGGAGGATGCAGCTGAGAAACAAGATTGTCTGGAGGGATTGGGATGCCATGGGGCTGGCTGGCATGGGAGGTGCACATCCTAGGGATGGAGGAATTCAGAGAGTCTCTGGGGACAGGGAAACAAGGGGAAAATGGAGCAATGGTGGAGTGGCTGAGCCAGGCACACTCACGTTCAGCGCGTTCTTGGCTGCCTCCGCCTCAGAGCGGCTGTCGAAGCTGACGAAGCCCACAGGCTGTGGAGGAAGGACAGGAGCCATCAATCAGGTTCCTGGGGAGCACAGAGGAGAGCCCCTAACCCCAGGGAATGGTGGGATGGTTACACCATGTGGAGCAGCTCCTACCTGCTTGGAGGTGAGTTTGATGAGTGACCCTTCGTACCCCTGCAAGGAAAGGATTAAAAAGGGTTTTTGGTAGAGATCCCCGCAATTAAATATTAATAACTGAATAAACTGACTGAATTAGACTTCAGTGGGTTCCCAGATGGTGGGATGATGGGTTCCCAAGTGGTTTGGGGCCATGGGGCTGGGGCAGAGGCCAACCCCATGCTTTCAGCCCCCCCTTTCCCTCCCCAGTGTGATACCTTAAAGGGTCTGAAGAGCAGGTAAAGTTCCCGGGGCTTGATGTCCAGAGGCAACCCACTGACAAAGAGTGTCCTCACCTGGAAAAGAAGAAAGGAGGTTCCTGGGGACCCTCTCTTGTCCCTAACTTGGGGATACACCATGCTCCCTGTAGCCAGAGGGACAGGGGAGCAGACAAAAGCCTTAAGCCAATGTGCTGGTTTTGCATCACGCTTGAGTGATGCTGAATTTTTGGGAGGGGTGGCCTCATCCTTCATGTGGCCATGGAGGAAGCTGCTAAGGCACCATGGAAAGGTAGCAGGGACCTGTCCTCACCCCAGCAGTCCTCTCCAGGTTAAAAAGCTCACAGAATCCCAGCACCTTCCTACCCCGGTCTGGCAAACAGGATTTCTCCCATCATCCCCAGCAGATCCTGGACAATGCCTATTGTCTCAGTTTATTGCAGCAGCTCATTAAGGACTGGGAGAAGCAAACACCAGCTCTTCCTCCTGGAGGAAAAGCCCTGGTTTAGAGGGGGCTGGATTTAAACAGCTTGTGCCTCGTTTGTAAAAGTCACCTTTTAAGGGATTTTAACCCTTTTTGGGTGGATCTAATGTTTATCGTGGTGCAGCATCCTCAAAGCTGGGATGTTTGGCAGAAATTCTGCTCCCACCACCCTGACGGGGGATGTGGGGCTCCTCCAGGATGGGCAAACCCCGTGCTGGGATGGTTTTGCTTTACAACCAGCTTGTAACCAGGAGAGCAGTGTGGGGAACTGAACCTGCTGTTCCTCTCCTCATCCCCAAAATCTCATCCTAACACTTTGGGCTGTAGAAGGGGAAAACCTCCATGTATTTTATTTTATTTTTTTGGCCAGGCACTCTGCCTGTCCCATTCCCTGGGAAAGAGACATGGGAAACAGCCAGAAACAGCCAGGCCAGGCCTATTCTTTTGCTGACATTACTTCTTTCTCTTGCAGATAAGCTATCTCCCCCATCTCCCAGCCTGGGAGCAGCAAACATTCCTGCTTTGGGGAACAAAACCTCTGGCTGACCTATATCTATTAAATAACAAAAGGTACTCAGCTGTTTGCACACAGCTCTTGTGTCAACAGCCCCGGTGATACCCACCCTGGGTTGCCAGCATTATCATCACCATCACCATCATCATCATCATCCCTGCGGGTACCAGCATCCAGGCTGGATGAGATCAGCAGAGAATGGGTGTCCCCACCCCTTCCTGAGCCAGGGCTACTAGCCTGTCCCCTCTATTGGCACCATCCCCCAGAGTTCCTCAGGGGACCCCTGCCAGCTTTCTGCTTGTCTGCTGGGACCACGGAGTGATGGAGCATCCCACAGTGTTCAGTGCTGCCCCATCCCCCAGTGGAGACATTGCCCCAGTTTCTCCTGGCAGGGGCTAGGGAGGGATTCACCTGGAGAATCTCCCCTTATGTCCATGAAATTCAACCTAAAGAAAACAACCTTTTCCTTTCCTAGGGTGAAAAATACTGGCTTTCACACAGGTCCTCCTGAACACAGCTGCTGTTCAGGGAATCCCAGGGAATTGGCTCTCCAGACACATGCACCCTCCCAGGTGGGTTTACATCCTGAGCATCCCTGCAGGGTGTCCCCTGTCTCCCCCATCCCTGGAGCCATCCCTGGCTTCCTGCCTCTCCTCTCCCTGGGGAGCTTCAGGAAACACCAGGAACCAGTGGGAGGGAGAGGGGAACCCGCTGCCAGTTTGCATCCCTGATATCCAAACCGTGCATGCCCAAGCCTGCCAGACCATTTGTCCCCAAAGCCACATGGGAGAGAGACAGAGATGAAAGATCCCAAGGAGCCCTCCGAAATTCAGCCCCACAGAGGAAGGGCTTCTCTTCTCTAATGACTTTGTTTTCTTTGCAAGTTCAAATGCGGGTCGGCCAAGTTTGAATCCGTAAAATTACACACTGGCGAGAGGGAGGAGGGCTCTAAAGGATCCCCCAGCTGGATTCCAGCCCCAAAAGGGTTTTTGGGGCCCAGGGCAGGGGACAGGCATGAGCTCCTGGGTGCTCCCCATCTGCGCCCCACAAATGCACCCAGTCCCAGGAATGTTGGAGTAGGTCCTATATGAACAGCATCTTTTGCTGGGTAACGAGCAGGTGGGATGGCAGAGCAAGGGAGCATCCTTGGGGACAATCCCAGCAGGCTGCACAGATACCCTTTTGCCAAGGGAAAGATTCTAGACAGAAATATTACTCCTGCCCTTAAATGGAAGGGGAGCTTTGGCCCACAGGGACGTAGTCCAGGTTTTTTTGTGCTGAAATCCCAGGGATTCAGTCCCCATCCTCTAACAGAAACACTCCTAGGGCAAAATCCTTCCCTGAAAAAAAAAAAAAAGCCTTATCAGAGAAATGGCCAGGCAGCAGGCACATATCTGTTCTTCCACAGGGAAGAACTTCAGAGAGGTGGATCAGGCACGGCATCTGCTCCCAAGGATGTCATGGGACAGGGCCAGACTGACAGCTCTCCAGCAAGGATTAAAGGGCACTGGAGCATGGGATTCCCCCAGCTTAAACCCCACCATATTTTTGGACAGCCTGAGCTGTTTCAGTTCTGCTGTATGAACATCTTTCAGTTTCTGTTTGGTGGAGCATTTCTCCATCTCTCCTTTTTCCTGAAATTTGGGGTGAAACCAAAGATTTTTGAAAAGTCAGCAGTGCCAATGTTTGCTCCAGGAGAAGCTCAAAGGTGACCACCTTGACTTCCTTCCATGGGGATGGCAGCTATGGGACTGCTCCAAGTCCCTTTCCACAGTACTCCTCTGCTCCTGCCGCTGCACCCCACAGCTCCCAAATTTCCCAGGGCTGCTGGATCCTACCTATGTTGCCTCACTCCTGATGTCCCCTCCTGCCTTTTTGTTTTTCCTGCAGGAAGTCTGCTCTTCATCTGTGCTACTCTCCTCTTCCTTGGAAATCATCTCCATCCCATGTCTGGCCTGTCCCCTTTCACTTTTGCATCCCACATCCCAGTCTGTTGTCCCTGAAATCCTGCATCTCATCTTGGGTGAGTTTAAGGGATGCTGGAAAGGATCTGTGGAGGTTAGGGCTGAGGACATGCAAGGAGAGGCAAAGATCTGGGCCAGGAGGTGACTGGGGTCTCCAGAACGTGGATCAAGGATGACCCCAGCATGGAGAGGTCCGTGATGGAGCACCAGCAGCCCTCCTCCTCCTCTTCCTCACATGAAGCCACAAGCCAGGTTTGTCTCCTGCAGGTAAGGAGGCACCAGGGGGGCATTTGCTTGGCTTGGATGCCCATCACAAAGCAGTGCCCAGAGGGGTCCCAGAGGGATCCCAGCACTGTCCTGGTCCCCTGTCCTGCCCTGCCCTGTCCAAACCAGCCCCGGTAAACGTTAACAGGCCGTGGGGAGGCGGGAGGCGTCCGGGTGATTCATCCACGAGGCATTTAATCGCCTCCTTCAGCCCAGCTCCCATCCCTCGTCCTTCCGTCCGTGCGTGCGCCCCTTGCAGCGGGGCTCGCTTTAATGCTCCACCAGCCGATGATCCGCCTGACTGCCCGCCGCCGGGGAGGCACCGGATCCGGCGGCAGCGGGAGGGCGATGCCACGGGGCTGCCATCGAGCCGTGCAGCCGGGCCGGCAGGGCTTCCCCTCCCATTCCCGGCAAAGCGGGGTGCCGCCTCCCCCGCGGCTGCGGGGTGCACTCCCGCCCCGCCGGGATTAGTCCTGGCATAAATAGTCTCTTGGCTAATGGAGCGTCTTCCTCGGCTGGGTTTAGATTGCCGGGCTGTGTGTACTCATGCCTTGAGCCCGCAAAACTCCCCGACATAAACAAGGCTGAGGCCGAGGGATGCCGGCTCCTCCGCCCGGGGGATGCGGGAGGAGCGGCACACATCTCCGGCCTCGCCACCCGGAGCCACTTTGCTGGAAAATCGCAGTTCTCTTACGTCCGGTGAAGGACGGGAGCAGAGGAGCAGCCCTTGGGGAAAAGCGAGTCCAGAGCTGCCGGGGCTGGAACGAGGAAGCGGCAGAGGAAAAGGCAGTGAGCAGCCAAGGGAGCAGATGGGGGATTGCAACAGAGCGGAGGAGCGGCGGGATCAGGCGCGGGTCACACTCGTCCCTGTCCCGCCTGGAGCTTGCTCCCAAACCCTCCTTAAAGCGGACCCCGCGCTTAAGGAGGAAAGGAAGCAGGAGAGCACGGGGGGATGCAACACAGGGGCCACGGGGGCAGATTTTGTCCACTCGCTGGGCACATTCCCCCTGGGAAGCATCCCTGGGGTCCTCTCCCCATGGCACGGCTCTCCCGGGATGAGGGATCTGGCATGGGATGGGGACGAGGGCCACGAGCCGGGCTCTCCACAGCCACTCTGCTACCAAATAAGGCCTCCGCCGAGCCTTTCACATGCCGTTCTCGCCCGGCCAAAGTGACGTGACCGCCTTCCCAAATTGTTCCGGCTCCTCCGTGGGGAAGCCCCTGGCCCACAGCTCCCCTGCACGGGGGGGTGGGGGGGCACGAGAGTGACGGGGAAACCATCCGGGGTGCCAGGGAGGAGCGGGCATGAAGTGGAGGCTTTTCCCACCAGGCAGCACCCTGAGTGACCTCTCCCTCTCATCTTCTGAGGGAACAGGAGGCTGGAAGGCAAGCGCTGGGAGGGGGGAGGTGAGGCACAGTAGCTGGACAACCCTTTCCCTGCGCTTGAGCAAATAAGATAGTACCGGCTCCTCCAGCCTGGGCTGGAACAAGTCCTGCAGGGAAAATACCTGCTTGGCACCGGAGCAGCGCGGCTGGCAGGCAGGAGCGGGCATCGCCCACCTCGTGTGTCCCCAGCACCTCCCAGCCGTCCCCTCCGGGTGCTCCCCATGTCCGGCATCACCGGGTCAGGGGGTCCCAAGGATCAGCAGTGCACCAGCCAGCCCCGGGCCCTCCGGATCCGGCGGGAGCGGAGTGAGGGCTGCCCTGGTTTTGCCCGGTGCACGGTTCCATGCTTTTGGAAAAGGCAACAGGCCTCCATAGGTGTCACCCTCTGCCATGCCCAACAGAGCCACAGCATCATCTCCCACACACCCCGCAAGGCCCCCAGGGGAAAGAACTCCCCGTTTTTTAGGAAACTTTGGGAAGTTTGAAGCCAGAGCCACCTCCGGAATTAAGCAAATGAAGGCAGGCGGCAGCGGGCAGTGGAGCTGAGGTGATTGATCCCAGCGTTGGCCACCAAGCAGGGAGCTCAGCAGGGAGCTGCTGGAGCAGCCCAGCCGGGTGGAGGCTAAGGAGGAGGAGAAGGCGATCTCAGATCGGAATCTTCCCGCTCTCACCCTCACAAAGTCCAAATTCCCATCTCAAGGTCACGGGCAAAACCAGGAACTTTGCGGCTGGAATGAAGAAAACCAGCTCTCACCGTGGCGGGGTGTGGGGTTGTTCTCCCGTGGGGATGGGAGCGTTTCGGACATTTTTGGGATGAGAACCGTGGGAAAGAGATGCGCGGCCGCTGGATGCACGGTACCCACGGGCACCGGCAGCACCAGGCACCGGCAGCGGGACCGGGGGGAGCCTGGTTGATTCCCCACGCCCCGCGGGGCGATCCGTGTCTCGCGTGGTTCCCTCCGGCGAGGCGGAGGGGCGCTTGCGGCGAGTCCCAGGGGGATGCGGGCGGAGAATAGAAGCGTCCCGGGGTGCGGGGATGCGTTCCCGCCCCTCGTCCCTGTCCCCCCCGCAGCAGCTCCGGGTACCGGGAGCCGGCGGGAGCCCCGCGCCGCGGATCCCCCATCCCGCGGGGGTGCGTGGGCACCCGCGGAGCGCAGCTCCCGGGAACCGCGGGTGGGGAGGGGGAAGCCGGACCCCCTCCGCCCCAAATCCCCGGTGTGTGTGTCCCCCCGGTACCTCCTCCTCGGGCAGGCTGGTGTCGGCGGGGCCGCCCTCCCTGTCGGCGGGGACGCTGCTCATGGTGCGACCGGCCAGGCTCCTCGTCCCGCCGGCGGCAGCCGCGTCCGGGCGGGCGGTGCTGGGGGCTGGTCCCTCCGGCGGCGGGGAGGCCGGGGCGGGGCGGCGCGGCCGGGGAGGGACGGGGCGGGGGCGCGGCGGAGCGGCGGGGACGGACCGGGCCGGGCCGCGGGGGGATGGAGGAGCGCAGGGATACGGGAGGAGGGCCATGGGAACGCGGGACGCAGGGCCGGGGACATGGGACACAGTGCCGGGAACACAAAGCTGGGGCCACAGGACACGGAGTTGGGAATACAGGACAATACTGGAGACACAGAAGGCAGTCTGGGACATGGGGATACAAAGTTGGGGACACGGGGAGCAAGAATGGGGAGAGGGACACAGTCTCAGGGACATGGGACACGGGCTGGGATATAGGACAGGGCTGGGCAGAGGGGACACAGTCCTGGGAACACTGAACACAAGGTTAAGGATACAGAAGTCCAGGCTGGGGATATGGGGCACAGTCCCAGGGACATGAATGCATCACGGCTGTGGGGCAGAGGAGGGGACAGTGCTGGGGACACCCAACGTAGGGCTGGTAGAAGGACTAGCAGGGGCTCATCACCCCAACCAGCCCCATCTGGGGGCTCAACCCCTCCCTGCCCAGCCCGGGGACTGCATTTAGGCTTCATGCCTAGGCTGGGCTTTTGCTGAGCCTGGCATTCGTTCTAGAGCTCGGTTTTGGGTCGTTCCAGCCCTGCTCAGCCCCAGGGCTCCTGCAGGGCTGCGCTTCCCCCGCAGCAGCGTGACGGAGACCCTGGGGTGGGGACCAGCAGCTGTGTCCAGCCCAGGTGCCGCCTGGTCACAGTGCCCGGGGCCGGAGATGACACCGAGGACATCCCGCCCGGGACACAGGGCTCCTTCTCAACGAGCACTTAAGGTCACTGCATGCCTTTCTGCGCCTCAGCAGCCGACACAGCTCTGGGGCACCTGCCCACCTGTCCTGCCGGCTGCCCAGGGGACATAGCCCGGCCACTCACAGGTTTGCAGCCTGCCCGCAGCAGCGATTCACAGGGCAGAAGCTCTAGAGCCGGGAGGGAGGTGGGAATGAGCTGCACCAGATGGATTTGGGGGAGTGGGAAGTGTCTGGCTACAAGGGCAGCTGACCCCAGAGGGAATCTAGAGCACAGGGATTGATGTAGTCACCCAAATCTGCTGGAGCCTCTGGCTTTTGGAGTAGGTTTTCAGCAAGGAGAGAAATAAAATAAGAATTTAGAGATGTGTTTAACTTCTTTTGTTTTCCCCCTCCATAGGCATCCGCACAAAAAGCTCTGGCTGGACAGCTGGTGGGACAATCCTCATAACCCTTATTTGGACTCAGCTTTGGGGAAGAGCTGCAGCTCCCCTGCAGCGCTGGAACCCAGGTTGGAATCACAAACTGGAAAAAAGGGGAGGTTTGGATTTTTTTGTACCCATGAAAGTGGAGAGATTGGGGAGAAAATCCAATTTGCTCCAGGAGATATTGCACTGCTTCCTTGCGATGAAACCCCCGATCCCAAAACCCCATATCCCACCAAAACTGGGGTTCCTCTGTGGTAGTTGCTCATCCTCTCCCCTCTTGCTCTCTTTCCTGCAGGAATTTCTGCTGCACCGATGTTCATCTGAGCTGGGACACAATGCTGGACTGTGTCACACAGGGATAGAAGGGGAAGTTGTGAACAGCTGGGGACTCTGGTGGGACAGCTGGCAATCACAGTGAGTCCCCAGGCTCCAGTGGAACGAGTGGACAAGGTTGAGCTCCGCCCTGGGTCCTCCGGGAGGGAACCCGAGCAGCAACAGCCTCCGGGGGAAGGGGTGGAGGGTGGCACCGGGTGCATGGAGCCTTTCCCACCCCGGGGCCCGCGTGGATCCGGGATGCGGGGCCGGGACCCTCGTGGAGCGCAGGGTCACACCGCCCTCTGCCGGCTCGACGGGACAGGTGGCACCGGGGCTGTCCCCGCCCCGACAGCGCCCGTGTGACCCAGGCACCGCACCCCGCACAGTCCAAGGGCTGCGGTTCCCTCGGACACAGGAACAGGAGGCATTTTATTCCCGAAACAGAGCACGAACAATAGAGTTAATGTGTGAGAGACAACAGACTCAATGCAGGTTTGAGATTCCCGGTGGAAGATAAATAAATGACACAAAGAAGGAAGAAATGGTTTGATGGAATGAGGGATGTAGAGACCGGACTCTTCCCGGAGTGTGTAGTGATTCCCAGGCACTGGAACGTGAGGTGGGTGCTCAGCTCTTCACAGGGGTGGATGCGGCCTTCATGGTCTTCTTCAGGTGGTGGTAGTTGGGCAGGATCTTCATCAGGAAATCCAGCTGCAGCGTCTGGGGCTGGAAAGGGAGGGCAGGGGAGGTGAGGGCACAGCCGAGGGGGACCGGAGGTGGCAGCCATGCCCCCCACACCCACACACACACCTGAGGCCGCTCAGTCTGCACACGGCGCAGGCAGTCGGCCCCGTAGATGACGGTGTTCTCCGGGATCACCTCATAGGTGTTCACGTTGCAGCAGGCCCCGATGATGCAGCCGCTCGTCAGGATCACGTTCCTGCCTACAAACGCTGCCAGGGAGAGCAGAGGGAGGAGTCCCTGTGAGAGCTGTCCCCACAGCATTTACAGCAGGGCCAAAGGAACTGAGCCCAGAGTTACCTTTGGATTCTATGACGTTGTTGTCTCCCACCTTCATCGCTTGGGAATCTACGGGTCTGTGTTAAGTAGAATTGTAAAAGGCTTTGCTTTTTTTCAACAAGTGAAAAACCCTGATGCCATTTTCAAAGCATCACCCAGCCCTGGGCTATCTGAACCCTGACAGAGCCCCAGAGATGTCTCCCCCCCGTGGAGAGATCCAGAAGCACAATGCGCCAGATGGTTTGTCACTGCACAGGCAGGATACAGCACCCAACCTCAAAAACATTGTTGGTGCCAATGACCATGGGCTTGGGCTCCACATCTTCGCACTCTGGGGTTATATTTTCTGGGTACCTGCGGGAAGGAAGAACAGATTTCCACGTCTGAGATAAACAATGATAGTGCTCTGTGTAGCAGGTCAACTTCAGGACAGACTGAAGCCACAGATACCACACCCAACTGAGCTGGACTATCAGAATTTTGAGACTGCTTTGGATTAGGATTCTTCTACTCTGTCGGCTTGAGAAGGATTCAGAAGGGGACTTAGAAACAATCCAGTATTTGAAGGGGGCCTTCAAGGAAGCTGGAGAGGGACTCTGTCAGGAACTGGAGTGACAGAACAAGGAGTAATGGGCACGGACTTAAAGAGGAGAAAACTAGGTTATGTAAAGGTAAGAAAATCTTTACTGTGATGGGAGTAAGACACTGGAATAGGCTCCCCAAGGCAATAGTGGCTGCCCCAGCCCTGGAAGTGTCCAAGGCCAGGCTGGACAGGCCTTGTGACTCTGTGGCTTCCCCCCAAGCCATAGTGCCACAGGTGTACACAAAAGCACGAAGTGATTTTTTTTTTAACAAACTCTACCTCCCCAGGTTTTTTAAGGCCCCCCAGGGTGTCGCACGGACCCGTTGATGATGAGTGCTTGCTCCTCGATCAGGTTCCCCTCTCCGATGACGATAGGCCCCGCCTCAGCGATGATGCGGGCCTTGGGGTGGATCACGGTCCGGGGACCTGCGGGGACAGCCCGGCGTCACCCCGCGCCCGCCCCGGCGGAACGGACGGGGCCGGGGCCGGGGCCGAGCCGGGGGACAGGGCCCTTACCGATGGTCACGTCCCCGCGGATCTCGCTCTCCACGCACACCACGGCGCCCGGCGCGATCTTCACGCTGCGGGGAGCAATGGGGCGGTCACCGGGGGGTCCGCCCACGAACCGGGAGGGGACGCTGCATCCCGGCGTGGCCGTGGCAGGGGGATCGGGGAGGAACCGGGAGGGATCGCGGCGGGAACAAGACTCACTCACCTCTTCTGCGCCTTCTCCGCCATGGCCGCGGCCAGCGGCGCCTGCGCGGGGCGGAGCTGCGCGGGCCGGCCCGGCCCCGACCGCTCCCCCGGTACCCCGGGAACGGCGGGATCCCCGGGACCGCCCCAGGTGAGGAAAGGGGCTCGGAAAGGGGCTCGGCTGAGGCGGACACCTGGACAGAGAGAGCGAGTCCCGTGTTTGGGGGCTCAGAGAGCGTCCTGCGTGTTCATGCTTGAGAAACAGACACCGAGTCCCCTGTTTGGGGGCACCACGCTCTTTTGGCCCGCTTTAGGATACTGAAATAAATAAATAAATGAGGCTTTTCTTTTTTTTTCGCCCCCTCAGAAGTGGAGACAAAGTTGTATATTTTTTGGGGGGTTCCAAGTCCCGCGTTGTTGGCACTTAAGTGGAGCCAGCCCCACGCGGGCAGTCTCAGGGCAGTGAAACAAATAAATCAGCAAACTGCAACCCCTGCAACCCCTATTCTTCATCGTATGCCTCTGCCTTGTTCCTTTCCTGCTCCACCGCCCCAAAAATAATAAATAGTAAGCAGTAAATGAAGCCCTTCACTGAGAGCCTCCCTCCTCTGGGGGTGCTGGCAGCTGCACAGGACGTGTGGTTCTCTTCTGTCCAGGTTATCCATGCTATGAAAGTCACACTCTCAGGTCCAGGAGGGAGCAGGAGCTCGACTGTGCCACCCACCCACGCAGCAGCAGCGATGGCGCGGCCGTGCGCAGGAGGACCAAGCTCCCCACCATCACCAGGACAGAAGTAGAAACTCACAGGTTCTCTATCAATGGCCACTTCTACAACCACGAGGTAGGAAATTTTAGGCTTGGCTTTATCACCTGAGGGGCAGGGAGCCCTGCCCAGTGAGGTGTGCCTCAGGTTCAGGCCGTGGTGTTGCTGTTCTTGTTCCCAGACATCAGTTTTCACTCTGGCTTTTGGGTCAGAAACCAAAATAAGAATCAACAGCCAGACGAGGACCAGACAAGTGATAGAGCAGTTGCTTTGGAAGTTTAAGGTAAGTCTGCTGGCAGGAGGAAGCGTGGCCGTGTTCTGGAAGCGTTCATTCCCATGTGCACTCCCTCCAGCACTGCGGGAAAGATGTGGAATAGCTGGGTGAGGACAGTGCGTGGAGCGGAGTGTAAAAAAACCCAGATGGACAATTTTAATCCTGGCGGTGCTGCCCTCCCACAGACAGCCCCGGGAACTGCGGCTGGCCTAAAACAGCAGCAATTATCCCAGCGCCTGTCTGGGATGGGCTTTCTCTGAGAGCCAGGCGTGTGGAAAGATGGGAAGGTTACAGCTACAAGTACTGCTCAAGGCCAGTGCCATGCTGTCTGAAACTACTTTTTTTTTTTTAAATTTCCTTGGAACCATCTCCCCCAACAATGTCGTACATAGTCAGAAGTAGCTTTGCCCTTACTGCTGCATATTTCTCAAATATCTTGATTTTTCATGGCTGCTTAGTGTTTAATTTATACTTTAATGGTCTTAAGCTTCCTGTTTAACTTGTCTGGAGACTTCACTATTGCAGAATTACTTTGTGTGGTTAGTAAGACTTGCGAGTGTCTTGGAAGGAAAACAACTTCTAGGAGTAACAAGGAAGGGAATTACAGAGCAGGGAGTAGAGTTGTAGGGAATACATTGCAAAGTAAGTGTTCAAAAGCTGTGCTGTTTTCAGAATGTGCCTGTCAGGCACGAGGGTAGGTCACACAGGTTTACCTTGATGGCAGCACAAATAGCAGATCTACGTGTGAGAGGAGAATAAGCTCTAGGAAGCAGTTAGTGCTTGTTTGTAACTGCTGTCTAAGTGAACCATTTCTGACAAATACAGGCAGGATCAGGTGAAGAATCTCTTCCAAGGTATTCTGGGCCACTCAAGGAAACACATCAAGGACACACAGGTGACAGAGGAGAGGGGGGTCACTGAGGTTCGAACACGAAGCCATTAACCACAGAAACAGTGATTACAGTCCATATCTTACCTGAATTTGTGCATTTGGTCTCATTTGCACTTCCACTTCATAAGCTTAGGATTTAAAATGCCTTTATTTGTTTTGTTCTGTGACTATTTGGGATAATATGATAACATTTCCTAATAATATGATTTCATTTCCTGTGGTGGCCACAGCCAAAACCTGAATTTCCATCACTTAGCTTATTTTTCAGTGGATTTCCTTATGGGGATTCAGCCTCTCTCTGACCTAAAGGTGGCTTTTTGTCACTTGGTTTGCTTTAAATGCTCCCTGTGCCCTTTGTGTCATTTGTCCAGCAAGGACCTTCCCAAGAACTGTGCAGCTCCTTATGCCGACAGCATTTTCTCACTCCTTTGTATGAGTTCTGGACCCTGGAAAAAGGAAAATCCCTGGGAGCATCAGTGTCAGGAGGGTGGCTGATGTGTCTGTGACACGTTCAGTGCTCATTAGGCTGTGACTGCACTGGCGCTAATTAACGAGCACGAGAGCAGCAGGCCGGGTTCGGCCGAGCTCGGCTCGGTTCGGCTGAACTCGGAGCCGCTCTCAGGGTTCGGCTGAGCTCGGTTCTGTTCGGCCGGACTGGGAGCCGCTCGCTGCATTCGGAGCTCAGCTCGGTTCGACCGACTCCGTCATGTTCAGGTTGGTTCGGCTTATCCAGTTCGGTTGGGCTTATCTAGTTCGGTTCGGCTGAACGCGGTTCCGTCCCGTTCCGTTCAGTTCACCTGAGCTAAGCTCGGATCGATTCGGCAAATCGCGGCCAGAGTCGGCCCTTCGGGTACGCTCGGCTTTTCTCGGCCACACTCGGCTGTTGGCGGCTCCACTCGGCCACACTCGGCTCTTCGGCCGTACCTGACTCTGCTCCGCGGTGCAATGGCGGCCGCTGGTAGGGCCCCGCTCCCCGGCCTGAGCCCCGTGAGGGGACAGAGCGCTGGGACAGCCGCCTCAGCCCGGGTCACCCTGTCCCTGCCCGGCCCCGCGTCCCCCGGAGCGCGCCCTGCGGCGCAGAACGCGGCCTTGGAGCCAGGAGCGGGGACAATGCCCTTGGCTCGGCAGCAGCGCCGGGAGGCAGCGGGCGGTGCCCTCAGGTGAGCGGCCGGAGGGGAGGGAGCTGGGCCGGGGGCACCGGGGCCGGGGCACCCACAGGGGGCCGGGGCTGCTTCGGGCGCTGCTGCGTGGGACCCGCTGTGGGTGGGACGGGTCTGTCCCGGGCCTTGCGGCTCTCTGGGATCGTGTTCCGTGGAATAAAGCTGGGGCTCGTCCCAGCTGCGGGGACAGCGCTTTATTGTGTGAGAAACAAAGTTCACTCTTTAGAATTTTTACACGTTTGTTAAGGGATAAAAGGCAGCGCTGGGGTGCTTGGCTGTTTGCCAGGAGCACCCGGTTACCTTAAACCGTGTTCTCTATATTGTGTTACATTGCAGTGGTGTGAGCATATTCATTATAGTTTATACATATTCAAACAGTCCTTTGAGTTTAGATGTTCTTTTGCTTGGTTTTAACCTCCATGCCATCTTGTGGGTTAAACCAGTATACTTTATTTCTTCCTGTGGTGCCATCCTGTTTTATTTTCACTCCCTCGTTATTTGATAACGAGGGTCAATAAATTTTTCCTTTTTTCTCAGTGCTCTGGTTTCTGTTTCTGTTATCTTGTGTTTCAGATAAGATTGTCCCCAAATGTGGGAAATCACCTGATTATCTGACACCTTTTCTGAGTTCCTTACATGTAAAAGCATTTTAACATTTCACACTCTCTATTATGCTACAGTCTAAAATAGTATCTATTACACTGCTATTTATAAAAGCTATGCAGGGCATACATGAACTGACAGATTATACTTTATCAAGAGCAGTAGTTACAGATTGTACTCTCTCAGGATTTTTGTGGTCAATAATACCGTGCCAGAGCTAATAGATAAATGGCAAAGGCAATAACTGCATTTGTTATTTATATTTCTGGGGTGGGCTGAGCTCTGTTTTCCAGGAAGCAGCGGGATGGGTGTCCCTGTGCCCACCCCCCTGGGTCCCAGAGAGAAGCTGCTCCTGTGGCTGCAGCTGAGGGGCACTGGGAAACCTGAACAGTCTTGATGGAAACCGATGCAAAACCAGGTTTTGTTGGGTTTTGGACTTGCCATTTTCCCCTGATCCCTGTGTTTTGCCTTAGGAAACAGGAACTGGGCACCAAGACATTTTGTTACCCTAGAAGGGATGAGTTTGTTTGTATTCCTTTCCTGAGCCACCTGGGACGATTTGGGTCTCAGTTGGCACCTGAGAGCCTCCTTCTGTGTCCTGGGTGGGGTGGTGGCTATCAAAGGGGTAAAAGTTGGAGCAGGAGGGTGGGTGGAGAGGAGAGCAGTGGCTCTTTGGGGATTTGCATCTGGAAAGGGCCCTCAGTTTCCTGATGGGAGTCCTGGAAACAGAGCTGAGAGTCCCTGAGCAATGAGGATGGTGCAGCTGGAGTGCTGAGAGTGCAGAGGCTGCAGTGGGTGTTGTCTGCTCGGTCTCCCGATGTCCCATCTCTGATGCTGGGCTGGCACCCAGGCACCTCCCAGGTCTGGACACCCTCAGGGCAGGAGTGGTTTTGAAATGTTTTAAATGCTGCAGCAGCTCCCTCAGCTTGAATGAGTGTGAGGATATCCAGCGCTTCCTTAGGGCTTGGAGCATGGCAAGGGTGCAGGGCTCATGGTCAGTCTTGTTTAAACCCTTGCAATAGCAAAATATTTTAAAACAGAGACTTTGAGGAAATAACATCGGTGAGTCTGTTGCAAGGATAGGTACAAGCTGTCTTTATTAAAGATCCACACTGCTGGATGTTGTGTCAGAGCACTCTGGGGACAGAAGGTGTCCCCAAAGCTTCATTAACCCCTTGTTTTCTGCTGGTAGGGCAGGGTGTGAGCCCAGCCTCGGGGGCTGTGTGGCTCTTCCTGCCTGGAGCAGGGACACCCCGTGAGGCTGAGCCACAGAGGTTCAGTTGTTGGAGCAGCTGGGGATCTCTTTGTGCCTGGGAATTGTTGTTGCTGCGTTTCTGTCCCAGCTGCAGGGTTCCCTCAGAGCCTGTGCCCTGCAGCAGCACTGGGAGCTCCTGTGCTGGGCAGGGAGCAGCTCTGGCCTGGGGCTTTCAGTCCCATCAGCGTCCATTGAAATCCAGCGTTTGTTTTACTTCCATCAGCCTCTGTGCTGTGCCACCCTCGGTGCCAGGGGACAGAGCTGTGGGGAGGCTCCATCCCATCTGTACCAAGTGCTGCCAGCGCTTCCAGCAGCACTGCTGGGGCATCAAGGGCTGCCTTTGGAGCCTGGCTTTCACAGAGGGTTACACACTCTGCCCTTCAGCATCCAGCTGCATCCTACAGCTGCATAGTTCAGCTCGCAGGGAGCAGAGTCAGCTCTTGGGCCCAAACCAGGTTTTGTCCCACAGAGAGCGACTGAGCTTCCTGAGGTAGCACACAGATGTGCACTGGCCTTTGGGGCTAATAGTGAGTGCTGCCAGGTGATTGTGATAAGGTTGAGCTGAAGCTTTCTTAGAAAAGCCATCAGCTGTAAGGAGAATCTATGGAAAACAGGTGGTTGGTGCACTAGCTGGTAGTAGGTCCTGGGCTTTTCTTCTTCTTTTCTTTAACCTGTTCTTAAGAGGACCCCAAAACTGCAAAATCGAAAGGAAGGGGGATGTGCGGGTGAAAGTTGCTTTTCATTTTTTGAAGTGTTGCTGTGGATTTTAGTGTGTCAAGTGGCACTACCAAAACAGCATTGGAATAACCAAACTTCAGGACTCTGCACTTAATTCCTTGAATGTGTTTGTGTGGGTGCAGGAAATGCCAAATCCCAAGGCAATTCCATGTCTGTAATTTCAAGTGCAACATCTTTAAAACCAAGTGCTCAGTGTGGGCTTTCCACGTGGATGCAAATGGTCAAAGGCCTTTCTTGTGTCCCAAAAGCAAAAACCCTTTCTCTGTGAGGTTTTGGAGGGGATTCTCTTTGGGATTTCTTGTGATGCAGCATCCTGGGTGTCCCTTCCTTTGTGCAAAGTCCAATGGTAAAGGATGGAATGGCTGACACGTGGGGTCTGGGATAAAAATGGTTCTATTAAAATTGGGCAGAGAATGCAATAAGAAAAATGAGCATCCTTTCAATGTCTGAAATAGTCAGGAATAAAAGTGCTGGAAAAGGACACGTTTATGTTTGAATTGGTGTCACCTCTCATGGATAAAACCCCATAGTGAGCAATCAGAGCACAGGTATGAGAGCTGGGATCCTTTGACTTCCACAGTGGACTTAATTTTCTTTTTCTCCTCTCTTTCAGGACAGGAAAAATCATCGAACTCCTCCCATCTTTGCCAAAAGCTTTGGTGTTTAAGCAGCCAAAGGCAAGAGGCCTCAGCACCAGGGGTCTGCGCTGGAGGGCTCTGGTCCTGCCCATGCTGTGGGGTGAGTCAGAGGGACACAGGGCTCCTCTTTTCCTCTCTGCTGGGATTAACTGCCATGGGAATGCCATTGCTGACAGCCCAGCCCCAGCTGTGTCTGCTGGAGAAGGGCAGAGGTGAAGAGACAAATGCCAGAGTTCCCTGGGGATGCTGGAGCTGTGGTGTTGGCTGTGCCCTGAGGGGCAGGTTGGGCATTATCTGTGCACCCAAGGACTGCTCTGGGGGTTCGGGAGCTCTCAGTGCATTCCCAGCTCTGCCAGGGCTGGCAGCCGGTGCAGGGCTGGGTGACAGCCTCTGCTCGGGCCGGGGGCAGGCACTGGCCCTGGCACAGATGCAGGGGCAGGGCTGGGAGGATTTGGGAGCAATGGGAGGAGAATGAGGGATGTGCTGGGCACAGTGGTCAGCCTGTGCTCGTGTCAGCACAGCCCTGCAGGGCCCTGGGATCTGGGAACAGCTCCAGCTCTCCTGGTGCCCAGGGATGGGCTCTGAGGGACTGGGTTTACCTGTGGCTTTCCAGGTCAGCAGGAACAAGGGCAATGTGGTGCCAGAGCTGTGGCCCATCCCATCAGGCTGTATTTCCCTCTGGGAAAGCAGAACAGTCTCTGGGCTGAGGTGAGTTTCCTGCAAGTGCTTAGAATCCAGGGAAAAAGGAGTTCAGGAATTGCATCTGCTGCTTGGAACAATGCCTTAGGCTTTCTTAGTTTGTGTCTGTGAGAAGTGGGCTTTGGGCTGGAGAGGTGCTGTTGGCAACAAAAGATGGAATCAATCCTCTCCAGGGATGTGCAGTGAAGGACTGAGTGGGAGGGAAGGGGAGTATTTAGAAATGATATCAGCATTTCTCCCAACATTGGGGTGCAGCAGTGATGGGGGTGGTTGGGTTTGCTCTGGGCCTTGTTATTCCTTGTGCAATTTTTCAATTCTGTTGCATGATTTACTGTTCAGTGCCTTTCTAACAAAACCTGACAGAAATTTAGGTTTAGGATTAGAACTTAGGTCCATTCACTGCAAAATCTTGCCAAGGCTGGAGGACTGTGATGATGGCTGCTCTCAGCAAAGGTCACTTATTAATGCTGTGTCAGATTTCCCTCAGTGCTGGGCAGGAAAGGTGAGGGTTTGGATCAGGAATTCTGCAAACAAGGCCTGGGTGATTGTTGATTTGTTTTGTTTTTCAGTGAGCCAGGGCTGGCACAGGGAATCGTGCAGGTACTGGTCTGGCACCAGAGCTGCTGCCCTTTGGAGCCATTTTAAAGGTATGATCACTGAACATTTTGGGGGCTGTTTTCAGAACTCCTGTCCCCAGCCCATTGCTAACCCTGGGACATCTGCTCTGGTTTCAGGCTGTCCTTGCTGGAGCAGCCTGGTCCCTGCCATCCCCAAGCCCTGAGACACAGAGGGAGCCCTGTCCCAAGTGGCCTTTGGCACCTTGTCAGGAATGTGGCAGCAGCCCCGGGAGCAGGCTGGAGGTGAGAACTGGGTGCTTGAAACTGAGGAGTGCTTATCTGGGCCTGGGGGGAAGGGGGAGGAGTTTCCATCCCCCCTGGAGCTTTCCTGCTGGGATGGGGCAGCACAGGGAGCAGAATTAATTGTGCACCTCCCACGGGCATTGCTGGCCTTGGTGTCTGTGTTGTGCTATCAGACTGTGGCACTTTGCTGCTGCCACTGCCACCCCACCTGGGGGCTGTGTCCTCCTGCCAGCCCCACACAGGAGCTCCAGGTGTGCCTCTGTGCTCTGTTGGGAGCGTTTGCTGGGAATGTGCCTCATCCCTGGGAGTGTCCCTTTGTCCCTGGGCTGCCAGACAGAGCTTTGGGCTGCTCAGGCTCAGGGTTGGATTGCCAAAGGCCCTGAGAGGGAGCAGCACAGGGAGGGTGCTCAGAGAGGGGCTGGCAGAGCCCAGCTGGCAGGCTGTGCTGGGTGCTGCAGGTGGGTGTGTGTGCACTGCAGGGAGCGAATGTCCCCTTCCCTAACCAGCCCTGCAGATCCCAAGGGCTCCTAGAGCAGGATTTTATCCCTTACTTCCCTTTGTGGAAATTCATTCTCCAAATTGCCACGAGCAATTCTTGGATTTCTCTAGGAGAAAACCTCCCAGCAGAGACAGATTGCAATGGAGGCCAGAGTTGTGTTTGGAGCAGGGAGTGCTGAGAGCTGCGTCTGCCTGTGCTGCCACAGCCTGACCACAGCCACATGGAACAGCCTGGGCAAAGGGACTGGGGGAATTGCTGATGCCCCAGTGAGAAGAACACAAACTCACAGCCATTCAGCCTGACAGTCCCCTCCACCCAGAGCTCAGCACACATCCTCAGAGGTAAGTCCAGCAGCCGAAGGAGCAAAAAACCCCAAAAAACAGAAGAAAAAGGTGATTTATTTTGCTCTAAAGTTATTTCAAGTTGTTATTAAAGCCTAACCAACATTTGCTCTTGATTTTGGTTGGGTGAATAACGAGCAGTGGGCATAGATGATGCCATTCATGTAGCTGAAAACCTGGTGTAATCTAGAGGGGATACAAGAACTGTTTGTGTAGGAAAATGTGAGGGGATGTCAGGGGGAGTGAGGTGGCATTTTTGAGGGAATTGCTGAGGTCATTGAAGGGAGACCAGCAGACAATTTCCCTGGGAAATCTGAGGCCCCTGGGGCCCACAGCCAGGACTCTCCAGGGCTAAGGGGTCAGCACTGGAGACTCACTGTGTCCTCCTTCCTTGGCAGCAGCCAGCAGGGAAGGGAGAAGAGGATCCCTGTGCGATGAGGCTGGAGAGAGCGAGCAGAGGAGCAGCCTCGGGCTGGAGAAAGGCAAAGGGACCAACATGATGTCACCAGGGCACCTGTGAGGAACAGAATGGACACTTGGAGGTCACATGGAGGTGAGGAGTGGATGGTTTGGGGCAAAATGTGAGTTAATCTATAGGGAAATAAGTATGGGATATTTAGGAGGGAAAAGCTGAGGTGATGAGTTCACCCAGCCTGGCACAAGGTGTGTTTGCACAGGCTGGGGCCAGAGGTGAAGGTCAATCCAAAGCCAGCCCTGCTCAGCCTCTAAATCCCAGGATAAGTTGTACAGGCTGCCCACTGAGGGATTAAAAATACATAAAAATGAAACCAAGAGCATTAATGAGAATCCTGGGAATCCCATTAACTTGTTGTCAGAACTCCTAACACAGTTTTGAGCTTTGATGACAAGAATGCATTTCTTTATTTGGATTATTCACTGTGTGGGAAATGGAGTTTATTTGGATTTTAGAGCCCTCATGGTGGCCCTGACACTGCTCAGGAGCTGGTAGGAAAAGCAGAGTCAGAGCTCCTGGCAGGCACAGGGATGTTTTCCCCCATAGTGGATTGTGGAGGAATTGTCTGGGACCTGGATTGTCCCTCTGGGTGATGCCACTTGCTGTGGTTTGTATAATTCCATACATTTAATTCCCAAAACTTCCCAGCCCAGGGGTTTGAGCTGACAGGGCAGGACAAAGATTGTTCTCTGTGTGGTGCCCAGATTTGGGGTTCCCTGTCAGCTGTGCTAGATCTGATGAATTATACCCATAGCCCCAACTTCCCTGCTCCATTCCCACTGCAGTAACCTCACAGTGCCCCATGGAGTGTGGGTATTCCCATGCAGAGCTGCTGCCTTGGACAGCAGCTGTGTCAGGAGCCAGCAGAGCTTCCAAGGAGGCTCAGCAGCACAGGGACAAGGACAGGGTTATCTTCCATAGAACTGGCTATTTAGAACCCTCACCCCAATGGTGTCCCTGGGCTCACTGGACAGAGCTGCCTGGAATGGAGCTGATTTCACCCCCCTGAGCTCCAGGATGGAGAAGATGCAGTTGGTGTTTTAAAGCAGGAGAAGGCAGTGGCCAGATGTGCTCCCAGCCTGTGCTGAGGCAGCCCCTGTGCCCAGGTGGGGACATCTCTCCCTGCAGAAGCTCAGCTCCTTTCAGAGCCTCAGCAGTGGCCTCTACAAATTCTTTTCTCTCAGGAAAGGGATGTGCATCTCTGTCTTCAGCACACTCCAGTGGGACCTACCTGTGAAAGCTTTCCATGACATCTGCACTTCCAGCTGGATCCCTGGAAAACTCCAAACTCCATCCCACTGATTTTCAGGTATCTCTGAGGGCTACTGCCTGGGATTTAATATCTGTGGGGGAAGACTGCCTTGGCTTTAATGCTGCTGATGGATGATGGCCTCAGGCTGGGGAGGAGGGAAGGGATTTGGGGTGGCTGGGACATAGCTGGCAGCTGTGTGGGAGCTCTGAACCAGGAATTGCTGTGTGAGCCCCTCTGCAAAGGGCCCTTGCCTCCATTCCCAGTAATGCCAGCTTCTCCTTGGCTGTTGGTGGTCTCTGTCCAGGCTGAAGCATTTCCATGTGCCTGGTCAGAGCAGCCCCTGGCTGAGGAGCCACAGTGCAGGCACAGCTCCTCCCCTGCAGATCCCAAAGACACGAGGTGCTGCTTGCCTTTCAGGAGCTTCTGGCCTCCTCCTGCCCTGCGCTCCCAGCCAGCTGGGACACACTGAGGGAACACCAAGGAGCATCGCTGGCAGCAAGCAGGAGAGACACCAAGGTCTCTGGGCTAGAAAAAGAGCCCTGGACTCAGCAGCCAGCATCGTTTTGACCTAGCAACACTCACCTGCAGGAAACACCCCCTGCCACAGAGCAAGGTAACCCTCAGGACTTGTCTTGTTCCTGGGGAAACAAAGGGACATTGTGGGAGCACATTTACAGCTGCTGGGTAAATCCTGGAAAGGGCAGAAAAACCAGGGTTATGGGGAAGAGTTTGGTGCTGACATGTTGGGTGCCAGCCAGTTCTGCCCTATAGCCATTGCAGGGGCTGGTGTGTAAAGCAGCATTAGCAGGAGGGAAGGAGCTGCATTTGTAGAGGAGTTCTCTTACTGGCAGCAGTCATTCCCATCCCTCACAGGACCTTTGGAACAACCCTGGGATTGGCTCAGGTGTTTGGAGCAGGGTGCTGAGAAGGCCAGAATTCCGTGTTCCATGTGTAGCTGGGCAGTCACTTCTCAGCATTTAACTTGATGATCCTCACAGCTTTGGCAATAAAGAACAAATAGTTTTCACTGTTTTTTTTAACACTGGGGTTTTTTTCCTTGTATTTCCCTGGGGCTCTAGTCCCACACCAGACACACCCACACCAGAGCGGGAGCAGCAACAGCTCGGCCCCAGCAGCTATCCCAGAGCGGCTGCTCCCGGTCGGGGCGCTGCAGCCCCCGGGGGTGCAGACACGGAGAAGGGGCTGCGGCGCTGTGGCTCATAGGGGAGTGCGGTGCTTGTGGGGTTACCGGGCCGGGGGGCCTGCGGGGCGGCGCCAGCCGCAATCCAGAGGCTGCTCCTGGGAAGCATCATCTTCCTGGTGGGCATGGCAGTGGCACAGCACCGGTTCCCTACCGCCGCAGCCAGAGCGGCAGCGCCTGTCTCAGAGTGGCTCTTCCCGCGGCGATACCGGTTCCATCCCAGCCCCAGTGCCACCTCGATCCTCCGGCCCCGACACCTGTACCCTGCCCACCGAGAAAGAAGCGGATCGGCCTGGCTTCCACAGGAAATACCGGCAGGACCAGGACCCGAATCCCCGGGACCAGATCCCGGTCCCACCTGAGCGCCTTGGACCCCGCGCAGCACCAGCAGGAGCCCCCGATCCGGATCCCTGCACAGCACTCCGACCGACACTCCCGCCGCATCCCGAGATGAGCATCCCCTGCAGAAAGCGGGATAGGTGCGGATCCGCCGGGATTTATGGGCGGGCGGGGTGCGGGGGGGGAGGCGGGGCCCCGGGGGCGGGGCCGGCACAGGTGTGAGAGACCCCAGTGCGGCTGCGCGTGCCGGGGCCTGGGGGGATTTAAGGCGCGGGGAGGGCCCGGCGCAGCCATTTGATCTTGAAGGGGATCCCGGGCGGGAGGGGGTTAGGGTTAGGACGGGCTCCCTCCGGGGGAGGGGGCGGTGCCTGGGGGCTAACTCCCCCCGGACGGGGGGTGGTTGGTGGTGGGAGGACTCCAGGGGATGGCTATGTATATGTGGCAATTCTTTTTTTTTTTTTTAATGTGTATTCACGCTGCAGAGTGACCTGCTCGCCTCTGTTTCCCCCTTCCCCCCTACCCGCCACACCCCCCCCTGCCCCACCCCTCCGGGCCCCGGTCCGGAGGAGGGAGTCCCCGAGAGGGGGCCGGGGCGGGACCATGTCCGGAGAAGGGGTCCAGGGGAGCGAGCGGGGCCTGGATGGGGAGTTACCCTCTCAGTCACCGCCCCCTTCCCCGGACTCCCTCCGGAGGAGGGGGCCCTCCCCGACCCCCCCCTCAGGGACTCCCTCCTCCGGAGCGGGCCCCTCCCAACCCCCCTTCCACCAACCCCCCTTTCCGGACCCCCTCCGGAGGAGGAGGGCCCCCCACCTCAGGCCCCCCCAGTGTGATGTTGGGAAAGCCGGAGCCCGGCGGTGTGGGGCGGTGTGTTGGACTGCAATGGGGGCACCCGCAGAGCGGGTCCGGCCCCGTGTGGGGTTCCCAGCGAGGGCGGGGTCGCCGGGCTCCGGCCCTCAGGGCTTTATTATTGCCCGGCACCCCGAGCCCCGCGGCTGCGAGGAAAGGAGGAGAGGGGAGGACGGGGAGACAGGAGAGATGGGGGAGGTGAGGACGGGAAGGGAGAGGGGTCGGAGTGAGGAGGGAAGCGGGAGAGGAAGGGAAACGCCGGGGGGGGGAGAAGAGGGACGGTGGAGAGAGGAGGAATAGAAGGGAGTAGCGGGAAAGGGACAGAACGGGAATGAGTAGGGGGGGTCGGGTTTGGGAGGAGAGGAAAGGACCGTTTCAGGGGGAGAAAGAGAGGGAATACGCGGAGAAGGAAGGAGGGGTAGAGAGAGGGACTGAAGGGGAGGCCGAAGCCTCCGCGCCTTACCTGCAGAGCCCGCACAGGGAGCTCCCGTCCGCTCCGTGCTCTGAGTGAGCAAATGGCGGCCGAGGGCATTTCCGGGGTCTAAATCACCTCGGCCCCGCCCCGCGCAGCCGCCCTGGGGCCCCGAGCACCTGAGCCACGCCCGGCCTGCACACCTGAGCTGGTAGCGCCCCTTGTGCCGCCCGGCCCCGCCCCCTTCACCGCCCGGCTCCGCTCCTGGCACCGCCCCATGTTCTGTCAGGTCCCGCCCCTGGTACCGCCCCCTGTGCCCTCAGGCCCAGCTCGCAGTGCCGTCCGGCCCCGCCCCCCGCACCGCTGTCCCGCGGCCACGCGGGGGCGCTGCGCTCGCACCGCGCTCCGTGTCCGCCAGAGGGCGCCCTGCTGGGTCCCGGCCCCACACGGCGGCTCCGCGTCCGCACCGGGGAACGGCCGCGATCCCGTGCCCGCGGCCATCCCGGGCCCGAAACCGATCCCGGGCTGGTGCCGCTTCGATCCGCCCGACGGGGGAGAGGCGGCACCGCCCGGCACACCCCAGCGGCGCTCTGCCCCCCGGCCACGGTGGCGGTGGCACCGTCGCAGCGCCCCGTGCCCGCTCTCCGTGGCCCCGCCTCCCTGTTTCCCCCGGTCCCGGGGCCATCGCTCGGGAGCCTCGCTCGGCGCTGTGCGAGCCCCGTCCGACGGCTGCTCCGGCCGGGGACCGCTCGGAGCCCGGGGCGCTGCGGCCGGGCCGTGACCGTGGCCCGGGGTGCGGGGGCCGAGCGCTGGCTGGGTCTGCCGCGGGTCTCGGGCGGTGCCGCCTCTCCCCCGTCGGCATCGGGACCGGGATCGGTATGGGGCGGGAGGAGCCGCTCCGGGCCCGACGTTGGGACCGAGTCCCGCTCCCGCCCCGGAGGGGCGGCGGGGAACCGGGCGGGACAGCGGCGGCCGCTCCCCGGTGCAGACGCGGAACCGCGGCCAGGACCGGGCCCGGCGCGGGGGCTCCAACCCGCACCGTGTGCTCGGGGGGCGGCCCGGCCTGTGGGCGCCGCCTCCCAGCTGCCCCGGCCGTGACATGAAAGTTTGATAAGGAAGAGTTAATCCAGGAGAGGAGGCTATTCCATGAGTCCCTAATTATTTATTTTCAGCTTTCACACATAAATCATCAAGAACAGAATGTGGTTATCTCCTGCATCAGCAGGATTTGGTCCCGAGCTGCAGCTCACTGTCAGTGCAGATCCCTGGGAGAAAAACCCGGGTTCTTCCATAAAAACCAGCTCTGTCTTCGTCCCAGGGGTGTGGTCTGAAAGGGAACATCTGGCCTCAGGGGGAGTGCAGGGTGCGTGGGGAGGCTGGGTGGATTTGGTGGCCAGGGGTCTGTCCTGGTTTAGGGAAAATTTGAGAGAGAATCTCCAAAAGGGGGCCCCTCCAGGCAGCAAACCCACACGGCCCCTCCCCCCAACCGGTTCAGGAAGAATTCCTCAGAGAGAAGAGGAAAGAACCTGTTTATTTAACAGGCCCAGCACCCCCAAGCACACAAAATTAACAATACTGGGTGACACCACTCTTTCACCGCTCTGAAAAAAGATGAAAAATTCAGAAAGTCTTTCTTGGGGGTGGTCGCTTTGTTATCAGTCCCTCCGGTGCTGGGGTAGCTGCTGCAGGCCACAAGGTGCAGACTCTTGGTGTTCCCAGGACCCAGTCCAGAGCAGGTTCAAGTAGGTCCAAAAAAAGGAAAGGAGAAACAGTCCAGGGACTGTTTGGATTGTTTAGCTAAACTAGCTAATGAGCAGAAGCAAGATCGAGAGCAAAGCAAAAAGCAAAAGAAAAAAGCAAAAGCAGCGCCATATACTGCACCGTCTCTGTGTCTCGCCAGCCGTGGGGGAGCAGCTGATAAGAAACCAAAACAAAACTTGCACCCTTCTGTGACCATGTTCACAGGGGTTCTTGGATGAGGGAAGAGACGAGAATGTTGAGTCCATGATCAGAAGGCTTGATTTATTATTTTATTATTTTTATATATATATATATATAAGTATATATATATATATATATACTACATTATAACTATACTAAAAAGAAAAGAAAGGAAAAAGTTTTCTCAGAACCTTGCTGAGCTAAGACTAGAATAGAATGATAACAAAGGCAGCTCTCTCAGACTCTGTCCGAGATAGCTCCGTCTTGATTGGCCACTAATTACAAACATCCAAGAGGGGCCAATCACAGGTGGACCTGTTGCATTCCACAGCAGCAGATAATAATTGTTTACATTTGTTGCTGAAACTTGTCAGCTTCAGCAGGAAAATCCTAAAGAAAAGATTTTCAGAAAAAGATGTCTGTGACACCCTTCAGAGCCAGTCTTGAAGGCACAGAACAGGATATCCAGCACAAACAGAACACACGGATGGGGATACAAGCATCATAACGTCACCCTAGGACAGGGTCTCACTGCAGCAGTTGGATCTCCATCCTTCCCTCTTTGCTTCCCTCTCATCAATTGCCCAGGCAGGACTAATGAGGATCACTTCAGCTGGATCTTCTCCTCTTCCTCGGCTTCTCTTAGGACCCTAGAAGATGATAAGATGCTGAATTTTCATTTTTCTAGGGACAAAGGGAAAGATGCACTGTAGGGAGAGCTCTACAACAGTCCCAGCAAAAGTCTGGGATGGGGCTGCAAAGCAGAGACCCCAACCCAGCAGTGGCAGGAATGAAACCTGAGGTGCAGCCTGGAGCTGAGCTTCCAAGGATAACAACCGGCATTTCCCAGCAGCACCAGTGGGTTTGGGGTGCTGACATCCCAAAAAAAGTGTGTCTCCTTCCTCAGGATGAGATAGTATCCTAAGCACACAGGGCTTTCCACTCACGGGGTGCATGGAGTGCTTTTCCTCCTCTTGTTGTCGGTGTTGCTCCCAGCATCCCTCACAGATCCCAAGGTTTCAGGGCCACCCATCCCTGTTTGTCCAAGTTAATGATTCAAACTGTCTGGATCTCTGAGGCCCTGGCAGCCAGGCCCCAGGGGGCAGGCCAAGGATGCTTGCCCTTTGGGGTTAATCATTCTCCCAGCTTTTGACCCTGCCTCCATAAAAACCCCAGGATGGGACTCCTGGTGCTGCTTCCCAGCAGGAGGAGGAGAGCCAGCTCCAGCATGAGGGCAGCCCTGGCCCTGCTGCCGCTCTTGGCCGCTGCACAGGCCTTACACCGAGGTAAGAGAGGTGGTCCCGGGGCTGTGCTGGCCCTGGGATGAGGGGCATGGAGATGGGGCCTCAATTCCAGAGGTTTTCAGTGGCCTCCCCTCTCCCAGCCTGCAGCCAAACCACTGGGCAGAACCAGAGAGGGAAGGGAAAGGCTGGGAGGATGGGTTGGGATCCAGGATGCCACTGTGGGGTGATGCTGGAGGAGGTGGGATGGAGAGAGGACAGAGCCACAGGGACTGGCATTTTCCTTTCTAAAGGAAAATAGGATTTCCTGACCCCCCCTTGGGGAGCACCATTCCTGTGCAACACTCACCTCTTGGTGGGAACGATGCTCTGCCATCCTTTGCTGCCTTCTCAGCCCCTCAGGGAATTCCCCCAGCTGCCAAAAACCACCTAAAACTTACCTCTCCCACATGGCTTTGTACAAGTGAACAGAAATGCCACAAGCTGGGACCGGGAGCCGATGTTCCTGCTAGGAAAGAGACACAATTTTTCCTTGGCTTCCCCTTTTCTGGAACCTCCTGCCTTCACCCTGTTCTTCCCTTGCCACCAGAGGGATGTGACCCTCAGAGTGATGGCCCAAAGCCCTGGGTTTTGGGGAGGTGACCCTGCCCCAGGCTGCAATCCCAGGGAACACCGGGATCAGTGTTTACCCTGCTGCTGCCAAGGTCTGGCCCCACAGAGTCGGATGGGAATCGATCCTGTTTTTCCAGGGAGGGCAGCACTGCTGGGAGTGTTTTCACTCCTGGCTGCCCCGTGGACCTGGCCCCAGATGGTTTCCCAGCCCTTATGGTTTCCAGACCCTGCCAGAAAATCCAACCCCACATATTCCATGCTCCAAACCTGCCATATAATTTACCTGTAGCTCTCCCAGCTCCAGAGAGGGTTTTCTCCCTGCCCCTTTCCCTGGCTGCAGAGCTGGAGCAGCAGCCTGGACACCAGGGGTGCTACTCCCAGACTGGCTGTGACAACATCTCCCCAGGGGCCACCTGGAAAAAGTGGTGGAAAAATTGGAAAAAGAAGTAATGGAGTGAAAAAAATGAACAAACCCCAAGTGACTAAAGCAGTGTGTTCCGTGGTGACAGAGCATTCCTTGCTCCTTACTCACAATTCCTCCTTCTCCTGCACTTTCAGGGAAAGCTTATGTCCGGGAGAAGGTCTGCCAGGAGTACAAGATCCTGGGCAAGGAGAACTTCAGAACCCTGTAGGTACCTCCTGCTGCTGATGCCCTTCCAGGAGCCTTGACACCTGAGCCAGGAACAGAAAACAGTAAATAAAAATCATGGAAAAGGGCAGATGGATTCAATTCATCAAAAAGGGGAGATGCAATTCAACCCCTGGTGTCTGATTGCTTTTAGCAGGAGAAAAGTTTGATTCCTTGTTGAATTCCTCAAAAAAACCAATTAAGCACCTAAATGATTAAGAATTCTCACAGAGCTCTCACACACAGTCCCCTGTAAGTGACAGCCCCCAGCCTGGTAGCTGTTCCAGTTCTTTCCTGGCTGTTTTCCAAGGAATATGCTGTGATTTCTCTCTGCACCACGGCCAGCACTGTTAAACCCATTTGAGCAGAACAGTCCTGTGAGGTGATTTCTGATTGAAGATAAAGGCTCACCTGGCTCTCCCTGTCTTTGCTGCCAGGACCATCATTTCCACCAGCCGGAAATATTCCAACGGCACCTTCCAGGAGATCGGCCACCTCGTCCGGGAAATCGTCTCCCTGGCCGAGACCTGCTGCGCCGATGGGGCCGACCCCTCCTGCTATGACGCAGGGGTGAGCCTGACCAAAAACATCCAACAGACCCCAATAATGGGTAATGGGCGATGGCACGGCGTGGCCATAACCTCCTGTCCCCCCTCCCGCAGTCCACGGCGCTGTCGGATAAATCCTGCGGGGCGGACTCGCCCTTCCCGGCGCACCCCGGCGCGGCGCGGTGCTGCGGCCAGCAGGGGCTGGAGCGCAAGCTGTGCCTGGCCGCCCTGCGGCACCCGCCCCAGCCCCTGCCCCGCTTCCTGCAGCCCTCCGACAGAGAGCTCTGCCACGCCTTCCGCCTGGAGCCCCGGGAATTCGCCGACAGGTGAGCCAGGCTGCGCCCGGCTGGGTGCTGGCACCGGCCTGTGGCATGGGCTGACAGCCTGAGGGGGTGCCTGGAGAGGGTTCCCATCCCTGAAGCACCTCAATGCCCCCAAACCCCACTTACACTCCCGATTCCCTGATCCTGAGGTGCTGGATCTCCTTAACCATCTCTGTCACAGGTTTCTTTATGAGTATGCCAGCAGCTACAGCCAGGCTCCCCTGCCTGTGCTCCTGGCCTCCACCACCACCTTCCTCTCCATGGTCTCCACCTGCTGCATCTCCCCTGCACCCACTGCCTGCTTCCTGAAGGAGGTGAGACCCCCATCCTCACTGCCCAGGGAGCCAGGCAAACACTGTGCTAATTTCCACTTCCATCCTCTATTTGTGGCAGAAACTGGAGAGGAAAACCCTCTCCCTACTCACCCTGACGTCAAACCGGATCTGCTCCCGCTTCTCGGCCTATGGCAAGGACAAAGCCAGCTTCAGGTACGGGGGGAAATGGCCTCTCCATCCTGGGACAGGGCTCCTCTCTCCTGCTGCAGATCCTGTTGGCAGGCAGCATTTAGGAAAACAAGCTTTAATTCTGCTGTGGATCCCTGCAGTTGCCCCGTGCACAGCACAGGCACAGAGCAATCCCTGCGCTCCCCATCCCCTGAGGGCCCTCCCTTACCCTGCTCAGAGCTGATTCCTGGGAGGGGGATCCAAGCCCCCAGCCCCACTCACCCTGTGCTCCCCAGCTCCCTGGCCTTGCTCGCTCAGAAGATTCCCACTGCCTCCTTCGAGGAGCTGCTGCCCCTGGCTGAGGACGCTGCCGAGGTGGCTTCCCAGTGCTGTGACTCCATGGCCGAGGACTGCATGCAGAAGAAGGTAGGAGGGGCTGGAGCCCAGCCCAGAGCAGCTCCAGTAGGAGCTCAGGAGGCTGAGGGCACCTGCACAGGCCCTGCTCCCTCTCTGCAGCTCTTGGAGCACACGTCCAGAGTCTGCTCGGCACTGTCGGCGCAGGACAGGCGCTTTGCCGCCTGCTGCCAGGGGAAAAACCTGATGGAAAACCATTTCTGCATCCTGGCCATGCCCCCAGCCCCAGCTACCAGGCTGCCAGAGCCACCAGAGCCCACCAACAACGAGCTGTGTGCCAAGGAGGGGGCTCTCCACGCCACCAGGTGAGCAGGACCCATGGCAGCTAGGGGGCAGTCATGAAATAAAACCATTTAAGCTGGAAAAGATCCCTAAAATCACTGAGTCCAACCAGTTCCTGACCCTGTTCCGTGCTTAGGTTATTATGGGGATAACCAGGGGAACATCCTCAATTCCCTCTGGGGAATTGAGTGCCATCAGGGGCTGCACAAAGATGCCAAAAGCGAGCCCCATCCCAGTCTGAGCAGCAGCCACAATGAGAACTCACCTGAGCTCTCTCATTTCCCACTCCAGGTTCCTGTTTGAGCTGGCCCGGAGGCATCCCAACCTCCCCGAGGCCGTCCTCGCCAAGCTCTACGACTCCTCTGGGAAACTCCGGGAGGAATGCTGCTCCTCCAAGGACCCCTCTGCCTGCTGGGACAGCAAGGTGAGTGGTGTGGGGGCTCATCCTGTTCCCCCTCATCCCAGTGCCCCCCAAATCCCATCCTGGTAACTCGTCCTCTCTGCCCCCAGCGCCAGCGGATCGCAGCAGAGCTGTTCCCCTTCCTGGCAAAGGCCGACCAGCTCTGCGGGCAGTACCACAAGCTGCCTTTCCTTGAGTTCAAGAAGAGGTGAGCCTTTCCCTTCCCCCCCACAAAAAACCCACCTGGGTAGGTTTTTTTTCTCATGCAATCAGAATCCGTCCATAATGCTGAGGATGCCAAACCGGGATGCACCAGGAGCCGCGTGGCTCCGCTTCCCGCTGTAACTGCGCTCCCCATCGCAGGCTGCGGGACAGTCTGGCCCAGCCCGAGCCCGAGCCCAGCCCGGCGCCGCTGGAGCAGCTCCTGGAGCAGCGAGCATCTTTCGCCTCCTCCTGCTGCCTGTCGGACGCTCCGCCGCTTCTCTGCGCTTCCAAGGTAGGGCCGGGCCCCTCCTGCCCCCCGCGGGGCCGCACCTGCTCTGGGGCTGCCCCTCGGCTCTTCCCTCCTTCCCCAGGTCACCTCGGAGCTGGGGGAGCTGTGCCAGGGAGATTCCTGCCTGCTGGGATAGGCTGCTGGTGCAGGGATCACTTCTCCAGGGATCGCGCACCGATGGAACAGGGACACGAGGCGGAGCTCGGGAACACCGGGAACGTCCGAAGGGAGCATTGGGGAGCTGGGCTGGACGTCCGGCAGATGGGAGGTGTCACCGAGCCCAGAGTTTGTGTTCCTGCAGCCAAAATAAAGACAAAAATGCCCTGCAGTGCGGCTGGAAAGGCTTTGTGCACCCTCGGGGCCGTGGAGAGGGTGGGAGAGGGGCCCAGATTCACCTCCGAAGGCAGGAACAGGTCCCAGCCCTGATCCTGGGAGATAAAGCTATAAAAACTAAGGAAAACCAGGGAAAAGTCTCATCAAATGCCCCTAAAGACAGCAATCTGTGGCTATTGGGGTATCCAGCTACGTGGAAGCATCAGCACCCTGAGAGGGGCACCCTGGGCACCCCCAGCCCCCCACCTGCCCAGGTGAGCCCTCCCCAGCACAGGGGGGCGGATTTTGGGGGTGGTGCAGGCAAAAGAGCCCCGGGTTGGGATGCAGGAAGATGGCAAAACCAGCCCAGGAAAGCAAGAAAATCCCCCGAGGCCAGATGTGGCAGCTTTGTGTGCAACAAAGGGAAGGACATGGGGACACCTGGTGTGCAGAGATGAGCCAGAGCGATAAAATGGAGCCAAACCCAGGAAGAACTCCCTGTTCAAGGCAGATTGTCCCTTTTCTGGGGAGCACTGGCAGTCCCTGGATCACTGATGAGTTGCCCTGGAATGTGAGAAACAAGATGGATTTGGCTGGCACCATCCCTGTCCATCTCCTGCCAGAGCCCCTCTTATCGTGGGGTACAGCCCTGGACAGAAAGCAGAAACTGGTTTTAGTTTGGTTTTGGCTTTTACTTTTTTCCCCAAGGATCCCACTGGCCTGGGACTAGACCTGCTGATGCCAAGGCACTGGATCCACCCACCACCCTCATGTCACAGCCCGCCTTTGGCGTTTATTTTCCAAAATATTAATTGCCAATTGTTTCTAATTCTTTCCAATTAATAAGTTGGGTTTCACCTTGTTCTGTTGGGGTGGGTGACCCACACCTCATTGCTGTGCTCAGGTTTGCATCCTTCACATTCCAGATGGGCAGGGTAAGGGCTGACAATTCCAGTGACCCTCTGGGATTCCAAGGAAAACTGGGGAAATGCCATTAAGCCAGCCAAGGATATCTCTGCCAGGTGACACCATCACTGCTTATGGGGGGAAAAGCCACCAAAAAAAACCTCAGCTGCTGTTCAAAACAACACAAATCATAATCCTCCTACCAAAAACACCAGATTTCCTTGGAAAGTTCAGGCTGCTCCTGCCTGATGCCAGCCAGCATCACCTCCCCAGGGATTCCATCCAGTCCTTGCCAGCCTGGGCATAAACCAGTTGGCTTTCCCACTCTCTGTTCTAGCTGGGATTTTTATTTGGTTTTTTTTATGGCAATTTTTTTTTCCAGCTCTCATTCCTCCTGCCCTTAGCCCAGTGACACAAGGTGGATTCACCTCCTGCCTTTTCATCCCATCACCTCTCTGACCCATTCCCAAAAATGTAAAGGAAGCAGCAAAGTTCCTGACTTGGTTGTGTGGGTTTTTTTTTTTAAATTCCCAGCCTTAGTGCTCAGCACAACACCTCCTGTCCAGTCTGTCTGCTCCCCAGGAACTCATCAGGTTAAAGCAGGAATTCAGTGGCAATGCAGGAATTCCAGGGTGGCATCCAGGGAAGCATCACTTCACTACAACCAGAGAATGTGGGGTTGCCATGGGAAAAGTGAGGATTACCTAAAGCACTGAAAACCCAGCACTGAATAAAACAGATCCAACATTCACCTGGCCAGGGCTCCATGAAGCATTATAAAAAACCTGAAAGTGCTTTATCCACCTCTGAGGCCTGCAGGGCTGCTGACTTCCCAGAGCCTGCTTTTCCCAGCCCATTTGGGCCTGCAGTATTCCAGCCATCAGCTTCAACCCCCCAAAAAACAGACAGGAAAAAGTCTCATACCTCCTTTTCATTTTATTGGTCTCCCAGACTGTATACAGCACATTCCCAAAGCAGCAGCAACCATTTTTTCCTCTTGGCTTGGCTCCCCCCAGGCAGGCCCAGCAAAGCCTGAGGATAAAGAGCCTTTTATGGGGGGGGGTGACCTCACAAGTGCTGCTGCCTCTCAGCTCACACCAGGGCTTCCAGCAGCTGCGTGGAATTGAGAATCCACCTCCCCAACCTGGACCCTGCTGAAGCAGGTGCCCAAAACAATGTCCCCTGGCACCTCAGGGCTGTGCTCCTTGCCTGGGTACGGGGATGAGCCCTCCACAGCCCCGTGGCATCGTCTGGGCACCAACACCTCCCCAGGGACTGGCACCACTGGGGTGGTCACTGGGCCCCGGTTGGAGCGGGAGCTGCTCCCGTGCTGGGAATTGGGAGCTGCAGGGGCCCCGCGGCTCCACTGCATCCCCACCTCCAGTGGTACGGCCTGGGTGGCACCAGGGACACCCGGCCCCATCCCGGGATGCCGATGGATGGGGTGCCCCCGCAGAGGGTCGGTGCCCAAACCCACTGCCAGGGACACGGGCACCCCAGCGGGCACGCCGGGTTGTGGCGCCCTCTCGTGGCCATTGCGGGCACTGCAGGCGGGCCGCCCCCGCCCCAGCTCAGTGTCGCCGTCTGGCGGCCACGGTGCGGCAGCGCAGCCCCCGGTGCCTGCCCGGGCAGGGTCCGGACCGCAGCTCCGGGCACCGCAGCCCGCAGCGCGGGGCTACGGGAGCCAACGGCCCCGGTTCACCCAGTTCTTCCCCTGTTCTCACCTGTTTTCCACTGGTTTTTCCCGGTTTCCCTCACCCACTCCCTCCCCTCTCCCGCCGGCTGTCGGGAACCGGGAGGACGCCCGGGGACGCTGAGCTTGGCTCGGTCCCTGCGGGGAGGCGCGGTGGCAATGGGAGCACCTCCAGCACAGCCTCCAGGCCGCCCGGGACGGGACCCGAACCCAGCAGAGCTCCTTGGACCGGGAGCAGGACCGGGAGCGGGAGCGGAGCCGGGCCCGGAATCGGGACGGAGGCGACGGCGTTGTGGCGCCCTCGCGTGGCCATTGCGGGCGCTGTAGGCGGGCGGCCCCCGCCCCAGCTCAGTGTCGCCGTCCGGCGGCCACAGTGCGGCAGCGCAGCCCCCGCGCCCCAAGGACATCGGCGACACCACTGGGGACAACTTTCCGTCACCCCTTTATTCAAGCCGCCGCACGCTTTAGCCCTCGCCCATGCAGCCAGCCGCTGCTGCCGTCCGGGACCCGCCCGCAGGTACCGGGAGCTCCTGCGGAGAGAGCAGAGCCCATCGGTATTGTCACCCATCCCAATGCGGGGCTCCCGTCGCACCGGCTCTGTCGCCCCCCCGCTTCCCTGCACCTTCACGCGATGCCCGTTTCCCGCACATCTTCACTTCTGGAAGGTCCGTCCTTGTTTAGCGTTTCCATCTCTTCTGCCTTCCTCTTCCTACGCTGCCTCCGACAGTGGCTTGACGGGGGGGGGGGGGGGGGGAAATCATAAAAACCAACCAACCAAACAAAAAAGAGGCAGAAGGGGACATGGCAGTGATGCTCCTCCCTCTCCCTCGGCTTTTACCCTGCAGAAGATCCCCAGGGGATCACACCTGATTTCCAGCCCCAAAGGAATGTCTCAGGCACCTCCCAACACCTGCAGGACCAGGTCCCACCAGCCTGGGACAGCCCCAGTTCAGCCAGCCCGAAGCCAGGGGAGTCGGGCAGGATTTACTCCCCCTTCCCTTTCCCTTTCCCTTCCCGCCCCGTTCCCCCACGTACTGGCTGCAGAGGCAGATGCCAACAACGAGGATGATGAGGGCGGCAATGGCGACGATCAGGGAGATGATGACGATCTGGCCCTGGTCCCCTCGCAGGTAGAACAGATCCACTCTCTCGCAGCGAGCCCCGGTGTAGCCCCGCTCGCACCTGCCCAGGCACAGGGGAGGCACAGGGCGGTCCCAAAAGCTGCCGTGCTGCCCATGCCCCCCTCACGCCGCTTTCCCGGGGGAGACGGGCGCAGCATCCCGCGTGTGTGGCCGTGTCCCCACCGCGGGTGACTTACACACAAGCGGGGGCCTGCTCGGCTACGAGGAAGCGGCACCTGCCCTTGACACAGTAGTGCTGGTACTCCTCCGGGCACCGCGAGAAGTGGCCCTGCCGCCGCGGCTGCGTGCCGTTCCCTGCGGTGACAAGGACGGAGAGTGGCCCCAGAGGGATGACAGCTCTGCCCAGAGACAGCAGCGCCCCTGAGCCGCCGCATCCCCACAGCAGCTCCGAGCCCGCCCGGCCGCAGCCAGCGGGGGTGGCACGGGTGTCCTTGGCACAGCGATGCCACACGGCTACGCTAGACACAACACCTGTTCATCCGCCATCCTGGCCCTCTCTCCCGCTCCCTTACCTGTGCATGCCTTGGCTGTGCCGCAGCTGAGCCCCTCCGTGCCGTGCCCGGCCGTGACGTTGGTATCGGCGCCCACGCAGCTGAAGAGCGCCAGGCCTGGAGGGCAGCGGAGGCAGCTCAGAGGGGGACCCCCAGCAGCGCCCAGCACTCCCAGAGCCACAGAGGGGGCGCTGGCAGCGGGTTCTGCAGCTGGGCCCGCGGCCCCCCTGCGCTGGCGGCATCAGCTTTTCCCCAGGGCCGGGAGAAGGGAGAGCCGCTCCCCGCCCGCTGCCTCCACCCAGCAACGCCCGGCACGGAGCTCTGCGAGCCAGCCTGGTGGGTTTTGGACCACACAGCCCGGCCAGCTGCTGCTCTGCCTGGGGAGGATGCAGGAAGGCATCCCCAGGGAGATCCGGACTCATGGAATCACTGATGGATTTGGGCCGGAAGGGGCTGTAAAGTTCATCCAACCCTGCTGCCACGGGCAGGGACACCTTCCACTAGCTCAGGTTGCTCCAAGCCCTGTCCAACCTGCCTTTGGACACTTCCAGGGATGGAGCAGCCACAGCTTCCCTGGCAACCTGTGCCAGGGCTCCCCACCCTCCCAGGGAAGAATTCCTTCCCAGTATCTAATCTAAACCTGCCCTTTGTCAGTGCGGAGCCCTTCCCCTTTGTCCTGTCGCTCCGTGCCCTTGTCACAAGTCCCTCTGCAGCTCTCTTGGCGCCCCTTTAGGCACCGCGAGGTGCTCCGAGGTCTGCCCGGAGCCCTGCCCAGCCTGGGCAAGGGGAAAGGGGGGGGAAAGGGGCCACCCCGCTCTCCCCGTGGCCCCGCGGGTGAAACCGAGCCGGTCGCGTCAGAGCGGCGGTAACCGGATCGCTGGCATACCAGCCCTGACTCAGCACGGCCCCGCTCCCGCCCGGCCCTCCCCGGGGATTCACCGGCCGAGGCGGCACCCAGGGAGCGGGGACAGGTCCTGCCTGACCGACAGGGCCCGGGTGGCTCCCGCGGAGGTGGCTCCCGAGGAGGGGCTGTGCCATCCCGTGTGGGGGCACTTGGAGGCTTCCCAGGGAGCGGAGAGTTTGCACAGCCAAATCCTGGCAGCCTGGTCTCCCGCTCCCTGTTTCCTCATCTGGCACCTTGGCAACAGCGGTGGGAGCTGCCCCGAGACTCCGGGTCCTCCCCGTCCCCCAGCGGGGACATTCCCGGCGCACACGTCCCTCCTGGCTATATATAGCCAGCATCGCGCTGCGGGTGCCAGCGCCCCGAGAGAGCCCTGCGGGGGGAAAGGGAGCCCACCGCCCCACCCAGAGTGTGGGAGCTGCCTGTCCAGAGCCAGGGATGAGCCATGGGGCGGCTGCAGCCCGGGATGCAGCTGTGGGCGGCGTGGGCACAGCCGGGACAGGCAGGGAGGGAGGCAGGGAGGGAGGCTGACTTCACTCGCGGTGACCGAGTTCACAGCTCGACATGGAAAGATCCCCACCAAGCCGAGCTCCCCACCCTTATTGCATCCAGATGCGGAGTTCTGGCACCCTCCGGGCTGGCAGCCCCTCGGCAGGGCCGCCCTGGCGGCAGTGCCAGCCCCGGGGGAGGGGGCTGTGCCCACCCACGGCCGCACCGCGGCACCCGGAGGCTGCAGGTGTCAGCACCCTCAGCTCCCTGATGCCCTGGCTGCGCTATCTCGGGCTGAACCCTCTCCTGAACAGGCAGAGATAACCCAGGGAAGCATCCCAAACACTGGATTGTTTTGCTGTTGCCACCCCCACGCTCTCCCGGGAAAGCCCAGACCGTAGGGGAGCAGCCAGCCAGGACGGGGCCGTGCTCTGAGGGGACACACCGGCCCCAAACCAGGTCGGCTACCCTCGGCTTCCTCCTGCCAACACAGGTTTGGCAGGTTTGGCCAAGTGCTGTGGCACCAGCCCTGCCAAAGGGCCAAACCCAAGCTGCTCCCTGCGGAGAGAAAAGCTCGCCCGAAATCCCAGTGCCGGGGAGGATTCCCTGCCAGGGAGGGTCCCAGCTCCCAAGCCTGGCTGTGGTTATTTCCTGGCAGCCATCAGCACACACCTGTCTGCAGCTGCCTGCTTCCCAAAAACTTAGGAACTAACACGGGAATTTAATGCTCACACACTTGTTGAAGAGGTACTGCCCCCCTGCCCCGGCATCCCACATTCCCACCGCTGCCAAGGATGGCCGCGGGACACCCATCAGCAGTGTCCCTTCAACAGGTAGCAAAAGCATCCCGGTCCTGCTCCAGAATCCAGCCAGGTCATCCTGGCCCCCACGCTGGCCCCAAGGGATTCAGGGATTCAGAGGCAGCAGGGGAGCAATGGATTGGAACGGTGGGGAGATCCAGGATGGGACCTGGGGGCACAGGGGGAGGCCAGGGACAGGGCTGGGCATAGAAGAAGGGCTGGCATGGATGGGATTGTCCAGGGGGGCACAGGGAGCCACTGGGATGGGACAGGGACAGCACCAGGATGGGATGTAAGAGGGGGGAACACAAGGGTGCAGCAGAAAGGGACCCGGGGAGCAGCAGGATGGGATGGGGGAGCACCAGGACAGGCGGGGGGAGCACCGGGATGGCACCGGGAGGCAGGTGCAGGATCATCAGTCTGGGAGCGGGAAGCAGCGGCACCAGAGAGAGACGGTGCCGGGACAGGGTGTGACACCGCGCAGGGCGGGAAGCACCGGGCCGGGACGGGCAGGAGCAGCCTGCCAGCCGCTGGGTATCCCGGGGCGGGCAGGTGGCGGGGCAGGGGGACGCCCGTGCTTACCGGAGGCGAGGGCCAGGCAGAGCAGCAGGGTACCGGGGCCGCCGCCCGGGGCCGGGGCCGCCGCCGCCTCCATGCGCGCCGCCGCCTCCTGCCCGGTGCCCGGTGCCCGGCAGCTGCGGCGGGGCGGGACGGGGGCGGCCGCTCGGGCACCGCCGCCCTCCTCCTCCTCCTCCTCCTCCTGCTGCGCCTCCTCCTCCAGCTGCGCGGCTCCCAGCCCGCCGGAGCCATCCCTCGGCGGTGCCGGTGTCCCCTCCCGGGTGTCGCACCCACGCGCGTCCCACCTCGTCCTGCCAGGAGGCGTCAAGCAGATGCCTCGCCACGGATCCCTGGGGATTTGGGCAGCCGGAGAGATCCCCCATCCTGCCATGGCTTCCAGGCAGGGCTCTGGGCATCCCCTCTCCAGGGGGACAGAGCGTCCAAGTCCAGCCTCGCCTCCCCAGAGCATTTATCCGTGGCCAGCTTGCTGTAGCAAGGTGGATTAATTCACAGCGAGCGGCTGTAAAACACCCTCCCAGGGGCCCTGGCAGGCAAGGACGGCAACCCGAATTATTCTGCAAGGGGCTGTGCCTTCGCAAAATACACTTCGCGGTGTAATTTTTCCCTCGGGGTGTGCTGGGAGGGTATTCCCGCTCCCCTGACTGACATCCTGGGGAACAGAAGAGACCCACAGGGGTGAAGGTGTCCCCCGGCTGCCGGCGTGTCCCCTGCTGCCCTCCAGGGCTGCTCGGCAGGGATGCTCCGGCACTGTCCCGGCTCCCAGCAGGGCTCAGGGGCTCTCCCGGCAGACAGGGGCGCGGGCGGGGAGCGGCCGCGGAGCCCCCGGGCGCCGATGGAGGTGGAAATGAAAGACTGGAAAGAACGGGTGACCTCAAACTGCAAGCTGGCAGCTATTAATGTGAGTTCTGGCAGCCACCCAGCCATGCCATTTGGCCGCTGACCAGCGGGTGAGCAAGCTCCCCTAGCCCTGGCCAGCCAAAAATTCCTGCTGCAGGCTCCGGCACACCGGGACCGCCGGCCCCTCGGCTCACAGCCACGCCGGCTCCCTGCCAGCGTCCCCCAAAAACAGGCAAAGCGTCATAAACCACCAGGATGGTGCAAAAGCTCTGCTGGGGGCTTGGGCAAGACCAGCAAAACTGGCAGCTGGCAGCAGGATGTGGCACAGGATCACCCAAGAGGAGCTGGCTTCATCCCAGTGGGGTGGGCAAAGGCAGGGAGCAGGCAAAAAAAAATATTAAAAAATCCTCATCCCCATTAAAAGAAAAATTTCCCTCCAGCATCCTTCATATCTGGATAAAACTGGTGGGGGAAAGGCATTTTAAAGGGATTTTAAAGGGCTGAAGCCTCAGGGAAGATGGTACCAGCAGCAATGGGAAAGAGATGGCCAAAGTTATCCCCAAAAAAGGATCTCTCCCTGCTCCCGGGAGGCCATGCCGGGAGGAGCAGGCCGAGGTGACCAGCAGGTGGCAGCTGGAGCCCAGGGCTGGTGGCCCTCGGGGCCCTCCGGGCTCGCCACAGCCCGGCCCTGGGCACCCCAAACGCGGCTCGCACCCGGGGCCACAGCGAGGGGCAGCGGCTGTGCCCAGCCCCGTCCCCCCCAAAAAACTCCTGCCCATGGAAGCACGCAGCACCCAAAAACAACAGGGATGTGAGAAGGGAACCAGGGAGAGGATCACGCTGTTCCCACGGCAGCAGCAGCAGCGGAGATGCTGATAGCGCCCGTCCGCCTGAGGAATGCCAGCTGACTTGGATTTTGTGCCCGGCTGGTTCAGGCCCAGAGCCAGGATCCATCCTGAGAAAAGGCCACACAATACAGCAGAGCAGAGGGCTGAGCAACCCCGGGTAAAGATAGCTCGGCCACAGCCCGGGCTCTGAAAATCCTTTTCCATTGTGAGCATGCAAAAGCCTGGGGAGGATGAGTTCAGCCTGAAAATATTTCACCCGCAGCAGCACAGCTCTTCCCAGAAGGAAAGAGGTGAAAAAATGGTCCTTGTACCTCCTGGTGTGCCACAGGTGTCTGTCTCCTGGCTGGGTCCTTGGAGCACCGGGAGCTGCACTTTGGGAGCTGTTTGTACCATGGAAAGGCAGGACCCTGAGTCCCTGGCTCCCCTGGATTCATACCTGGCTTGGGGATCCCAAGGGAGGTCCAGAATCACGAGATCACACAATAGCTTGAATTGGAAAGGGCCTTAAAGCTCTTTGTGTTCCAACCCTGCTGCCATGGGCAGGACACCTTCCACTAGCCCAGGCTGCTCTGACGCTTGTCCAGCCTGTCCTTGAACCCTTCCAGGGATGGGACAACCACAGCTCCTCTGAACAACCCGTGCCAGGCCATCACCATCACACAGCCAGGAGCTGGCACAGCAGGCATCACCTCTGGGTGTGGATCATGGGGCAGGGAAGAACTTGGACACCCATCCCAGGCAAGGAAGAGGGACAAGTACCGGTGACACAGAGCACCCCAAGTGGGTGCCACCGGCTGGCACCAGAGCCCTCCACGCCTGGTCCCCAGCGTGTGACACCCACCGGCAGCGTGTGGCACTCGGCATCCAGCCCCGGTGCCTCATCCCGGGGCAGGCGGAGCAGTCCAGCACGGTCGGTCCCTGGCAGCCGGTGCCCGTGCCCGCGTTCCCGGCGGTGCCGGTGCCGGCAGGTGCCGCTGTGGGCCGGGCCGGGCGGCGGGCAGGGGGCGGGGGGCGGTGGCGGGGGCCGGGCCGGGCCGGGCTGGGCGCTGCGTCCCTCCCGCCGCGGCTGCCAGCGCCGCCGGCACCATGGGCTGCTGCTGCCGCCTGCTCTTCCTCGCCCTCCTCCTCCTCCCGGCAGGTAAGCGCAGCGGGATGGGCGGGGGGCACACGGCGGGGACCCCGCGGGGTCGGGCGGGGAGCGATGGGGGCCGCGGGGACGGAGGAGCCCCGCGCCTGCCGGGGACAGCCCGGCTCCTTCCCGGACCCCGGGTGGGACCGCGGGTCCCGCTCACACCCCCCGTGCGAGGGGGTCACCCCCAATGACGGCGGTGCGAGAGGTGTCGCACCCCGCTTTTCCTCACCCCTCGCCCCTCGGAAGGTCCCCAGCGGAGTCCCCGACTGCGCGAAGGAGGGCGGCTGGATGGGGCCACCGGAGTGTCCTCACGGCCACCCCCTGGCCGGGCTGGAGTCACCCCGGCCCCGCATGTCCCTTCCCTCCGCGGTCGCTGCTTCCAGGGAGCTTCTGTGGCTCTCCCTGGCCTTCAGCCGAGCTCGCACTCCCCCAGCCCCTGGCGTCTCCCCCCGGCGGTACCAGCGTCTCCATCTCACAGAAATTGCCCGATTTCACACCTTCCCCCAGCGAGGCGCTCGGCGGGGACACTTCTGTCCCCGGCTGATGCGACAGCGAGCGCGGGTCACCCCTCCGCCCGCCCGCCCAGGCTGGGCTTTTAATAAACACGAGGAGCTGCCTGCCCGGGAACATGGAAAACACACTTGCATAACCGGGGACGCTGCGCGGGAGGAGAGAGAGATCCATCGGCTGGGATGTCACTGTCACATCGCTGCCGGCACAGCAGCACCAGGGGACGGGCCCGGGCCGGGCTGATCTCCCCGGCACAGCCCGCAGGCAGCAGCAGCCGCGGGACCCCCAGCCATGACCCCGGACCTCGGGAGATCTTCCCTGGATCAGGGAGAGCCGATCAGGGAGAGCGGGATGGATAATTGTCCCTGAAAAAGGGGGATTTGCCAGCGAGCTCCTGATCTGTGCTTCCCGAGAAAATGCGTTCAGGAGGGATGGGGACGAGCATTGAGATGCTGGGGATGCTCTTTCTTCTCCCTCACGGGCCCAACTGTGCCCCTAAAGCAGGCGGTCCCTGCCGGGAGGCAGCCTTTGGGGGCGGGCTTTTCCCAGCGCCCCGACCAAACCCAAAGCTGTTCCCACGACCATCCCTCTCCAAAGCTCCAACGCCAGCCAGGCTTGGCACAAGAAAGAGGAAAGATTTCCCTGGACTCTGGTCCCACGTCCCTCAGGCTGCTCCCAAACAGCCCTCGAGCATCTTTCAGATGCTTTCTGCAACATTTTTGGCCTCACTGAAATAATTTTTTAAAAAAAGAAAAAAAAAGTGTGTGTGTGTATGTGTATATATGTCTATATCTATATATATATATAGATATATAGATAGATATCTTGCTTGGGAGGAAACACCAAGCACAATTTAAATTTGCTCCAGACTCATTCTTCAGAACCAGATGACAGCCAGGATGTCACCGGCCAGGAGTGAAATAAGTCTGGACTTTACCTGGCCATGTAATGAAATAGCAGCGTCTCGCACAAGGAAGTTTTTATCCTGTTATTACTCCTTCCTCTGGATGGAAATCGAAGCCTGTTTTCTATTCCTGACCTGGTGCCCAGCCCCAGGCCCACTCTCCCCTCCTGCAGCTCCCCCTGTGCCCCAGCTGGGACATATTTAAGTGCCTTTTAGAAGCAGATCTTGGTTCTGAGTGCTTCTTTGCGGAGGCTCTGGGCTGGAAGAGCTGCTTTTTGGGCTCTCAGAGCCTCATGGGCTGTTTAATTCTGCCACTGAGGAGGCAAATCTTCAAGCACTCTGCTCCCCCATGAGCTGAAGGACAGGGGAGCCAGGTAATTACCCCCTCTCCCAGCCCAAATGAGCAATCAGGCTCTAATACCAGAGGATGCTCCAAAATTCCTCTGCCAAGCCCAGTTGCTTCTCCCCCTGGGAGGGGCTGGAATGGGGCTGATGCACGTTGGAAGCTGCACCTGGAAGCACTAATTAGCAGCCAGCCAGGAAAATTATGGAACTGGGGAGTTGTCACCCTGGGCAGAGCTGCTTCTTGCAAAAGTCCTGGCTGGCTCCAGAGCTATATCTAAGATATGGGAAAAAATATTGTGAGGCGTCCCCAGCAGGCAGGTCCATCTGCCAGCTCCCAGCCCCAGGAGACAGCAAAGAGCATCCCATGGGATCCCTTATTCCCCTTCCCCAGGGGAAATCAGCACAGCATAACACTTGTTGGCATGTTTCAAGAATATAACTAGAAATTCCTAATGTATTTTTTATTTAAACAAGCAAGACATCATTTTAGAAGGGGCTGGAGCTGTCAGCTACTGCTTTCCACCCCAGGTCCTCATCAGATACCTCTGGCTGTACGGGCTGACAGGTGTTTTGCCACTCTCAGGAGGAAAAAATCACCTAAAAATTCCTCTTCACCTCCTTTTCTGCTATAATTTCATTGCAGCATCAGCATCAAGGGCTTAAGGGCTGAATAACTGAGCAACATTTAGTTTTGGGGGGAATCACTACCTTTTCCTTGGCTGGAGCCTGGGTTTGTTGTGCCCCCAGCAGTCCTCACCTCTGGGTTGGGATCATGGGGCAGGGAAGAACCTGCACACCCACCCCAGGCGAGGAAGGAGGGAGTGTGCAGCATGCAGGGAGCCGTGTGAATTTAACAAAAAAAAAAAGCTATTTTCAGCTGGGAAGGGTGCTGGAGCTTCCCTCCTGCCTCCTCAAGGGGACTCTGCCCATGGCAGCATTCCTCAGGCTCTGGAGGGTGTGCAGGCCTCATGGCTGGGACAGATGGACGCATGGACACAGGGATTTCTGCTGTGCAGCTGTCTCTCTGAGCTACAGAAAGCCTCAGAGCAATTAGAGCTCAGGCACTTAACGAGCATGCAGCAGAATAAAACTAATCATGCAGGAAGCCAGCTCGGCCTGCCAGTAAATCACAGCAACTGCACATTTATTGGATCTGATGGCCCTGGCTGCCTCTCACGGGCAGGGAAGAGCTCTGCCTTTTACCTGGTGCTGTTTCTGGCCTCTGGTTTTCTCCCTTGGTGTCCTTCTCCTCTCAGAACTGGTCTCACACCATCTCCAGCAGAGCCTGGCACTGAAAACAGAGGGGACAGAGCAGCAAGGAGTGGAGCAGCACGTCAGGCAGGGGTGCTGCTGCTGGCACTCACAGGCAGTGCTGGAGCTTTGCTGCACACCTCCAGCTGGAGATGCCCACAGGAGCCACCATTTCCCACCACTGATCCAGCTGGGTGGATCAAAATCCCAGTGAGTGTGAGACACAGCTCAGAGCTGGCAGAACTGCTCCCAGACCTCCCCATCACCCATATTTCTTTGGGATAACAAGGCAAGAGTCCACAACAGAGCCCCAGAAGGAGAAAGACACAAGTTAAAGGCCCAGAGCAACCACCACATCCTCTGTGCTCCTGCCCCCACATCAGCACAGAGCTCAGTCACAGCCCCGTGCACTGCAGGTGGGGCCCCCAGCCAGGGAGATTTGAACATCCCCAGATCCCAAAATGCATGGGGACAGAGAAGGAGAGGCAGTGCAGGGCTGAACAGCTGGAAAAACTCGTTGAACCCAAAGCAAAAACCAGTTTGGCTTAGTCCTAGCTGATGTAAGGAGAGCTTTTGCCATCCACAGCCAGATGCTGCTGGTTTTACAGCAGAGAAATACAATGAAAATCATACCTGAGCATTAACAAGGGGGAGGGGAACTTCCAAAAATCAGCACAAAGTTATGGGAATCCCCAGCCACAGAAACCAAAGCTGAGCCAACGAGGTCACAGGCAGGAAATCCTTACTTATATTTACATCTAGATTGTTTTACTGCTCTGCATCACTTAACCTGGTGACAACCCAAGGCTCGCTCAGGGGACTCAGGGCTGTTCTGTCATCAGCATTTGGTGAGGAGCAGCATGATACAGGACTGGCAAAAGGTATTTTTTTGCTCACTCTTGTGATTAAAGCCCGGTTTCTACAGGGCTTTGCTTTAAAGAGCAGTGATGCTTACCTATGGCCTTGGTCACTTTTGTTTTCTGGGTGTTTGCCAGCTGCTAAACTGGCACAGAAAGTGGCACCCAAGCTGGCTGCACCAGAGTGTGTCCAGCAGCCCTCCTTGTTTTCCTGCTGCTGCTGTATTTCTTGTTCAGAGCAGCTGGTGAGATTCCTTGTGTAAGGGCAGGCAGAACAAACAACACCCATGTTGTGGAAACTTGCATTATCCCTTTGTCCTTGGCTGCTGGGGGAACATCCCTGGCTGCAGCTGGGGCTTGGGGGCTGTAGGTAATTGGGGCTGCTCCTGGGGTCTCCTGTCACTGTGTCAGAGGCCCTGAGCTCTGCAGTGAGGCTGGCTAAAAGCTCCATCTCTGCCTTTATCAGTGGATGTTTGTTTGCTGCTCCGGCCTGATGTCATTCACTCGGGCTGGAGATGTTCTCTGGTGGCTTTTAGGCTGCCTTTCAGCTGGCAGAGAACTTCAGGATCTGCTGCAATGGCTTTTGGAGTGCCTGGGAAGTGCATCCTGGAGAGGCTGCCAGCCCAGGTCAAGCAGCTCTTTCCCAAGAGGAACATGAGCATCACTCAGCTCCTGCAAGGGCAAGACCTGCCCTTCTCTGTGCCTTCCAGGAGCCAGGAGAGCATCGTGGCAGTGGGAGAGGGAGATAATTCACCAGGAGAAGAGGGATAATTCCTCAGTTTGGCATGTGATTAGGGCTAATATCCCCCTAAGAATATCCCCTAAGAATATTCCTTTCCCCTAAGAATATCCCCTTCCCCTAAGAGCAGGATATTAGATTGACACAGCTTTGGGGTCTTCTTTCCCTGGCTGTTTTCTGTATTCCCAGTGAGAAAATCCTAGGAAAAGGACTTTGCAAAGCTGCTGTGGGGCCCTGGAGTGTGACACTGCTGCTTTCCTGGGCAGTCACCTCATCCTGGGAGGCCCCCGCCTTGCTCCCTGATGGATTCCAGCAGGGTCGTCAACTGCCCTAAGTGAATTAGATGAGCAAATTCCTCAGGGCTGAGCTATGCTGGGCATCCTCTGGGAGCTGACATCCCTCAGTCCCTCTGACAGCCCCTGCTGGAGGAGTTTCAGCCTCCCAAGCCACATGGTCCTGTGTGAAGTGCTGTGGCTGTCTGGTTTGTCCCTTGTCCCCCAGCAGCAGCTCCTGCAAACCAGGTGTTGGGGAAACCAAGAAAAACTCTGCTTGGTTTTTGTTTTCCTTTTGGTTTTCCCTTTCAGATGCATTGGGGAGAGGACAGGATGTGCACACAAGGCTGCCCACCAGCTGGGTGCAGGGACATGGATGGAGACACATGGAGCACCAGCCAAAGAAGCCCTCAATCCTTTTGTCCCTCAATCCTAACCCCATTCAGAAGCAGCCTGTGTTGCCTCTGGGATCATGGCAGGGCTTTCCTGGGGTTACCTCCTCTGGGTGGATCCCAGATCCCCCATGGAGGAGGCAGGGGAGAGCACAGCACAGGCACGGGCTGCTCGTAGGGAGAGGCAGGGGATACCAGGGCTGAGCTGAGCTTCCTTGCTCTCCTGGAAAGAGTCCCTGTGACTTGTGACCTCCTTGGCTGGGAGCTCTCAGCCAGCAGCCAAAGATTGTTCCTGCCTGCAGTTCTGGCTCAGCCTCCAAATTTATGCCCCTCAGATGTTATCGGAAAGTTCCTGACTCATCCCGGCCAGCAGCACTGCCAGCTCTGGTCTGCCTCCAAAGTTCAGGCAGATCATGGGAGCTCTGCTGACCCCAAGCACTTAGGGACATCAGGGTGGCTTTGCAGGGAGGTAGAAAGCTGCCTGTGTCCCTGAGGGACCGGGAGCATCTGCACTTGCAGAGGTAACAAACTCCTGAGGTCCTGGCAGGATCCTGCTTGCTGGGCTGCAGAGGCTGGCTGGGACCTGCTGGAGAAATCTGAAAGCTCCAGGTGTGAAAATATTGACATATAGATGGAATCTGAACCGTGTGGTGTGAAGGGTCCTTGGTCCAGGCCTCCCTGCAGTGACCAGATTCCAGCTTGTCATCCCTCTCCTCCTCCCTCTTCCATGGTTTGTGTCCTCGGCCTGAGCAGGGTGACAGCTCGGAGCCATCTCCCAGTGCTTGTCCTCAGGAGAGCAGAGCTGCCATGGCCTCAGTCACTCCTCCAAGACCCCTTTCCTTGGGAAAATGGGGTCCTTCCACATGGGTATCCACAGGACCAAAAAAAGCAATTTTGGCTGCATTAATGAGTCCCTGCTCACCAGTGCCAGATGCCATTGTTCCTGCAGACAGGCACTGCATGTTTCTGTCCTCCCCACTCCTGATTAGTTCATTGCAGCTGGAGTGAGCTCCTGCTCTGCCCAGTTCTGGGCTTGGGATGCTTTCTCTGGGGGATGTAAATAAATGAATACATGGAATTAAAATGCCTCCCCATGTCACACAGTGCTGGCACACTCTTCCCTCATCCCAGCCACACTGAGGAGGCCAGTGCTGGACCCGTGCTGAGTTTTCCCCCCCTGGAAAGGGGAGAAAAAGCCCCAGCAGTCAGCTGGTGGGGACAGAGGGAGAAATGACTCATCCTCGTGCTAAGAAATGGAGACAAATGAATGCACAAGGAAATGGGGGGAGAGGAGAAAGAGATGTCTTGTGTTATCATTCCCAGCTGCACAGGGGCTGCTCTGAGGAGGAGCTGCTTCCCCTGCTGCTGGCAGCAGATGGAGGGGGTGATTGGAGTGATAGGGGTATCCCAAACTGGAGGAAAAACGGGGTGATTGATGCCAGGACAGCTGGTCTGGTTTCAGCCTCACCTCTAGGTACCCAGCGGTATTTCCGAGAGAGGCTTCATTTTAGATGGCTCTCTCCACTTTAAAAGTTATTTCCAGGTGAATTCCCAAGCCCTTTAGCACTCTCTCAAGCACCAGCTTGCCCCAAGGATTGCTCTGTCACTAACATTTCTTTGTCTCACTCCTAGGACTGGGCCATGACTCCCCAGAGCCACCCCTCATCCCCATCCACCCCCCCTTGCTCTGGGGGGGTGTCCCAGTGAAACCAGACTCCAGGGATGGCCCCACACCGGCTCCAGGCCAGCCCCAGCTGCCCTTGTCCACGGGACCCTCCGGAGATGGGACATCCTCCAGGCCCCTGGAGGGGGATGGCCACAATGCCAGCACCCTGGTGGGAGCACTACCCCCTGCTCCTGTCCCTGTGAGTGCCATGGCCACAGCAGAAGGTCCCTCCATGGCCTCCAGCCCCAGCTCAGTTCCTGCCGCCCCGGAGGCTCCCCGGACAGCAAACCCTGCCAGCCTGGCAAGAAGCACCCTGGATTTGGCAGCAGCTGCCAGCCCCACAGAGCTGGCTGTGCCATCACCTGCCCCCTCCCTTCCCAGCAGCCAGCCCACCTCACCCCCCGGGACGGGCCTGTCCCCGACACCCGTCCTCGTGAGCCCGGCCGTGACCCAGCCACTGCTGCTGGCCAAGGATGTCCCTTCCCTGGGGACACTGGCCATGGCACCGAGCCTGGCCACGGAGCCAACATCCCCCCCAGTGACTGTGATGAGCCCCACGGAAGCCCAGGCCACGGCCTCGGAGAAAACCACCGGGGTCACCATGGAGGAGGTACCACGTGCCCTGAGTGCAGGTGAGCTCTCTGTGTGCACAGAGAATGTCAGGGTGTTCAGGTAGGACAGGCAAACCCCCAAATTGGAAGGGAAGAGGTGCTCAGCTTCCTGAGAGCATCACTCTGCAAAATTCCTGGAGCAGCCCGTGTCATCTGATGCACTGGCAGAGCCCGGGAGCGGTGGATAACAAATCTCAGTTGCCTGGAGATGTGGATAAAATGCTCAGTTCTAAATTTGACTTGAAACACTTCAGGATGAGAGGAAACAAGTGGCTGGATGGTGGGTGCAGCCTGAGTTAGGATGGTGTAGGTTTTAATTTTCCCTCCTGGAGCCCTCAGGAAGCTGACACGAGCTTCTCCCTGTCCCCTTGTGCAAGCACAGGCAGCTTAAAAGTGCTCCACGTGGGTGGAGAAGGGGAGACCTGGAGCATTTCCTAGCCTTAGCTCAGCAGTGGATGCTCCCAGCACTGGATGCTGTGCTGGGAGCAGCAGCAAAGAATGAATCCACAGTGCCCAAGCTGTGTTTCATCCCACACATACCTGCTCTGCACTTATGGCAAGGGGATCATTGCCAAGATAAAGGGGGGCCCGGCATCCCCTTTGGGAAGCAGTGAGGGAATATTCCCCCCATCAGAGATGGCTGGGAGCAGATGGGGTGTGGGATGTGTGCCAGGGAGCTGGGACTCATGAGGGAGCTGAACCCTGAACCCTTTCCTTTCTGGTGTTTCCTGCACAGGCAGCATTGTGGCCATAACCGTGACGGTCATCGTGGTGGTGGTGCTGGTGTTCGGGGCAGCTGCCTACCTCAAGATCAGGTAAGGCTGGTTTTGGGGTGGCCCCCCTCCCTGAGGCTCCCTCTTACCATCACCAGGATGATGCCAAGTGGCAGGAAGATGCTGTCCCCAGGTGTGGCAGGGCAATGTGGAGCCTCTGGTGCCAGCAGGGCTCCGTTTCTCACCACTCCTGTACTGGAAAGCAGAGTTTGCATCCCTCATTTTGCAACAGCCCTGCTCAAATGCCAGGGATGCTGCTCAGCATAGTCATATCCAGTAATTATCCCTTGGGAAAGCTGGGACAATAAACAGCAGCAGAGCCCAGTGCTGAGCATCCCTAATGAGCCTTTGCTGACAGCTGAGATGAGCAAAGGTCTGGTTTTAATTCCCTGGCCAGGCTCATTCAACAGGGGCAAAATTCAATCTGGGCTTCACTTCTCCTGGTCCTTCCTCTCAAAACACCCCAAAGCTTGACCTAGGGAGCCTTTGCATTAATATTTCTTCATCCCATTGCAAAATAAGTAACAAATCCTCAAAGTAACCTTGGGTTTGCTCTCCCTGGCAGGCACTCCTCCTATGGAAGGCTTCTGGATGACCATGACTACGGCTCCTGGGGCAACTACAACAACCCCCTGTACGATGATTCCTAGCAGGGATGAAGCCAAAAACCCCAAAAACCTTTAATTTATAAGTAAGCGCTTCTGCAGCAGAGCATCCGCTGTCGAGGAGATGCCGGGCACGGAGCCCCTGCCTCAGGCAGGATCACCATGGGGCTGCTGGATGGCAGGAACTGGAGGGCAGTGCTGACAATAAACCTCAATTTTGGCCTTTGAGCAGGAAACCAGGTCCTGGGGCAGGCCAGCCACTTGTTGGAGACAAGGGAAGCCAAATTCCCCAGGGGGAAGGGATGGGGAGGTCAAGGGAGAGGATGGAGGTTCAGCCAGTGCTGTGGCATCCTTTGAAATGCTGCTGCTCTGTGATCTGGGGGGGAGTGGGGGGCTGCTGAGCCAGAGCCAGCAGTGTGCCAGGGTCTCCTGTGCTTTCACATGTCCCTTTCCCTAAAATCACTTCCCTGTGTTGCCCTGCTACGAAATCCTTTGCCTTGTCTCCCCAGGAACCATGAACAGCTATGGGGCTGCTCAGTCACTGCTCCCTTTCTTTTCCTGCAGGTGCTTCCTTGCACAAGTTCCTAATTTAATTTTTTCCATTTAATTGTGGGGGGTTTGGTCCCAAAAGCAGCCCAGGAGCCCACAGGAAGATGCACTGACCATCCATTTCACACATGTGGCTGCTCACTCCACAGCTTTGTTTCCATTCCTCAAAAAAACTTGGCTGCTAAAATACAGCGGAGTGTTCTTTTCATCCCCAACTTGTGTTCAGCTTTTAGTGTGGGAAGGCTGGGGGTGGCTGATGGCAGAGCTGGTTTGGGAAGGGGATGCTCAGCAGCTTCTCCCTCTGGCTAAATTCCCTGGCAGTGGAAAGCAAAGCCCTCAGACCTTGATGAAAACAAGAAAATAAACCTTGACTGGTTGTGGCACCTCTCAGCCACAGCCAGCCTGGAAAACTGTTGGGCCTGGGAGCATACACAGGGAAGCACAGGCCCTGAACATGCTTAGGATGAGTAAAATTATTTTTCATCTTTTTGGCACCCAAGAAGCAGCAAATTAGGCTACCTTGGCTAAGAAAAACCACAAACTGAGTTAAAAAACCACCACCCTTCTTCTCTGGAAATAAACTGGGCATTGTGCTGCTGCTGCCAAACTGAGGGAATAAAGGGAGAAGAAAAGCCATCCCCTTCAATTAAAAGTATATAACTCCAAGGGAGTAAATTCCTTTTTCATAAAGGAGGACAGAAATGGGGTGTCAGCTTTCCGGCTCAACCCTGTGCCTGGATCCTCAAAATGAACTACTCTCTCTTACCCTACAATGCAAGGAAGAAGCTGTACATATTTTTGGGGATATCCCGGGGTGAAAACAGATTCCTCACCTCTCTGGGACAAGACACCATCCCCAGTGACATGGATGATGTGGACATGGATGATGTGTTTCCATCTGCAGGACTGTTTGCCAGCACGAGCCAAGGCACAGGGCAGCCTAGGGAATAACAGATGCCTTTGGCAAGTGGAAAAAGCACTTTATTCTGGGGGATAATGCCCTCAGAGGGAGGATGCCTGTGTTCCAGGCAATGCCTTCAAACACCCCTCTCAAATTCCCACCTCAGACCCTCTGGCTTACTGATGGGTTTCTATCCCACACCAGTATAGCAGGGGAAAATGGGGAAAAGCAACCAGGACATGCCCTAAGAAAGGCCCTTTTCCTTCTCTTTTAAAAACCAACAGGGTTAAACCTGCTACCAACTTGTTTCATTTGCAAAACCAGCCAATTCCCATTTTTCCTAAAGGCTCCCACAAGCCTGGCTCAAGTCCACCTCCTCCCATCTCCTTCGCCTCCCTCCCTCCCCCCTGCCCCCCTTTGGCTCCATTTCATCTCAGCTATTTTATTTATACAGAAAGAGAAATAGCTGGCATAGCTCCATGGTGTGGAACTTCCCATCCCCTGAGCCTGTGCTGGCTCTCCCACCCTGCCCTCGCCGGCTGGGATCTTCATCCCAGCTTCCAGACTCCCTCTGGCCTCCCTAATGATGCTCTTGTTTGGTGAATATTCCCATGCATCAGCCACCCTTCCAAGCCTGAGTTACCAGAGTGAGTAGCTCCTGGTTGCAGGTGTCAGAAGCCAACTCCAGCCAGGACCACGAAGGAGAAAATCCAAGGAAACCACCCCGTTTCCAGCATGGAGGTCCCAGCACACCCCTGGGCTGAGCCTTGCAGAGACAGATGCTGCCCCTCTGAGGTATAAACAGTACAACATGAGGAGCCTTTCCCTCACTTCCAGTTGGAAATTCAAAAACAGATGGATTCCCTGCAGCCAGGCAGGAGCGACACTGCCCCAGGAGGGGGTGGCTGAACAGAGGTTTAACACAGAACACCCCCACTTCCATAACAAATAACACTATTGGAGCAAGCCAAAACCACACCAGAGGCACCAAACCAGCCCAAAATTGGGGACCCCAATCAGCTGAGCCCCTCAGCCCTGCACTGTTCCACTTGCTGCCTCTCCATGTTCCACAGAGCTCGGCAGGCCCTGCCTTTATTAATAGCTCTGTGACCTTGTGTGCGGCTCCTGAGCCTGCTGGAACTCTACTTTTTTTCCCACAAAGCAGCAATAATCCCTTCTACTCCTGATTCTGGCCTGGAAGGGTGAGCAAGGCAGGATTCCAGGTGCCAGGGAGTGAGGGAGCTTGAGCTGCTGCTTCCATCCCAGGATCATCCCAGTGCCCTGATCCCAGCATCCTTCCTGCTCCCATCAGCTGCACCTCCATGGACAGGGCAGCAAAGCTCCCCAGAGCACCTTCCATCCCATAAAGCAGCTCCTTGCCTGTCTCTATCCTCCCTCCATTGCCTTTTATCCCCTGAAAATGCCATTCCTTTTCCTGCCCTGCCATTTATTCCCTGGCAAAGGGAGTTAAGGGCTCGGTGCCAAGATAAACAGACCAAACAGTGGTTCAGCATTCCCTCAGCATTCCCATTCCCTCGTGCTTTTTCCAGAGGCAAACACCAAAAACAGGGGAACAAAAGGTCAAAATCACCTGGATCCTGTACCATGAATAATTTTCCTTCCCAACACCAAAGCTCAGCTCAACTTAGAATTTTCTTTCAGCCTCCTCTTGTGGTTGGAACCCAAACAAGAATATTTCCAATTAATAACTGGAATAAAATTAGCTTCCCATTTAACACCAAAGCTGTTTGGTTGTGGACTTGACCAGCACAGTTTTACCATTAGCCACACACTCCAAGGCTACTTGGCCAGAGATTTCTGGGATAACAACTCCTGCAGGCTGGTGGGAGCCCCACTGGCACTTGTGGGCTTACCTGTGAGCAGGTCTCCATACAGGGAAGGAGATGGAGTCACCAGGTGCCAACCAAAGCAGCAGGGAGTCTTGCTTGTACCACAGAACAAAAATATGAAAACACAGGAGCTTGTAAAAAATAAAGCACTGATTTTCCTGACAGTGGCTCGGGCCTCACACCTCCCCATATCCAACCATTTTTCAGCACTGAATCATGGTTTAAACTCAGCTGGGAATTTCCAGGGAGTACGTGTGTGAAAGAAGAGCACATCACGCTCAGTGTAGTTTGTTTATTTTAATAGAGACCTTTTTTTACATTTATTTATAGCAGTGAGAAAAGTGCTCCAGAAAAAGATACCCCAGTCAAGGCAAGCTACAATAGCTACCATCCAAATCCTAAATATTCCCTACAGAAAACGGGCACTGCTGGATTAAGAAAAGCTCATTTTACAACAGAACAAGTTAAAAATGAGTAGTTATAACCTGAAGAGGAACCAACCCTTTTTTACATCTTATTACTGTAAAGTATCTGCATGTAAAATTCACAGAGGACTTCCTGCAATATTTAAGACTGCAAAACAGCTCAGGCAGGATGTTACATGAAAGAGGGTGGAGTTGGGGTTTTTATTTCTTTCAAAAGGCAGCGGTTGTCCCCCCAGTGAAGTTCTACCATGAACAAACACCAAAAAAATCACAGAAAACTGGACCCTGGACTGCTTTATTTCAGTGAAAATCACAGGCTCAGCCTGATGTGGAGGATGTGCTTCACTTTAGGTACCTAACCAGCAAAATCCAGCTATGTACGAGTCTCAAACCCCACACCACCTCAGCCTTTGCCAGTGAACAGTGTAAAACAAGGAAGAAACAGGGAAAAAGTGACTGCAGCTGGCAAAGGAATCTGAGCAGAGGGACAGCAGCGAGTCAGGATGGGTGTCTAGGGGGAAAAGGGGGGCTTTGCACCTGGATCTTCCAGCTGCTCATCCCAGCAGGCAGGGCAATTCCCTTGTTTCAAGGGAATTCTGTACACACACATGACAATGCGCAAAGGGAGCCAAGGATGCCACCCCTGCCTGCTGTCCCTGTGGACACTCATCATTCCCAGGAGGCACACACGTCATTCCCAGGGAACACTACATCCCCACACACTGCCCTGAGGATGCTGGCACTAGCCCCAAAGGCCTCTCAAAGCGAACCATTTTCCCCCAGAGCTGCCTCTCCACTTCCCTTCCCCTTCAGCTGTCCCCAAACTCCTCCTGCCGCTGCGCCGGCTGCTCGCCACATCTCCTCGTGCTGCTCCTCTCACCTGCCTCCTCCCTGACGCAGCACAGGACTCCTGGAACTGGGAAAACTGGAATTTTTACTGACACAAGAGTTGCTTTGTTCCCAAACCAGTCTCTGCCGGGGCCCGGCCGAGCGCGCCCCAGTCACTGCTCCTCCAAGGACAGCCGGCACTGCCCGTCCTGGGCCGTGTTGTAGGACTCACAGCTCTGGCACTTCATGCCCAGCAGGTGGAACTGCACCGTGGAGCGGGCGTTGCAGTCGTTGCAAAGGATCTGCAGGCACACAGGGGAGGGAGGGAGAGGCTGCAGCACCAGCGGTGGGTGTATATAAACAGCAATGACAACATCCTACGCCTACACGTGACTGCTCCTCAGCATTCCCCACCTCTTGGTCTGACTCCTGATCCAGCACGCATCCCTAGTGCCCTCTGCTGCCAGGAACTCCGAGGCACAGCTCTAGGGAAGCCAGGCAAGGGTGCCCTCTTACCTCCACCATCATGTTCTGGTACTCGGTGGGCATGGGGGTCTGTGCCACCTCGTTGTCCAGCTGGCGCCAGTACCTGGTCATGTCCAAGGCCGAGTGCATGCACAAGGGACACCTGTAGCCTCTGGCAGAAAGAGGGGGACATGTCTCAATCAGAAGGTGAAGTGACACCATGAAACAAGGCCATTGGTAGGGACAAGTTTCACATTGTACCAGGCAAACAAACAGCACGAAGCAGCAAGTTCTGGCAAACAGAATTGGAAATTAAATGCACTTTATCCCTTTAAGTTAGCCCTTCATCCCTTTAGGAGCTGTCTTTAAGTCAGTTGGTGCAGAATTGGCACCAACTCATGATTTTTACCTCTTGAAGCAATATGTTTGGACTAGGGTAATATTGAGAGGAAAAATGCTTGGAAATACTTACTCCTTCAGCATTTCGTCGTAACATGTTCTGAAAATGAAACACAGGTCAGTCAGAAAAACTGAGTTACTGACAGGGAACACACTTGCACTGCACAAAGGGAATAAACCACACAGGTATCCCCACGGCAGAAATTAAAAACATCCCTAGGCCAAGTAACAGGAGAGCTTCACACTGTCAAACCTGACTGAGAAAGAAGACAACCCCCCTAAAGAAAATGCTTCCTGGAGAAGTCTGTCCCCACAATGCAGGTGCCTCAGAAAGCAGCTGGTACAGACTGAATGCTGCTGAATAAACACCCAACACAATGCAGCAGGTGTTTCCCTTGCTCAGGTGTCTGCTTTACCTGTGAAGAAGGTGACCACACGGCAGAACATGGGCTCCAACACGAGATGTGTGAATATCCTGTTTGGAGGCAAATATAAGACAAAAGAGAAGAAAATCAATCCACACACAGTCAAAAATAGGGGCCACACACAGTTATCCAGGAGATGAAAAGAAGCTGCTCACCTCCAAACATATTGGACAGTCCTGCCTGGAGACATTTTCAATACACTTTGCAAATGGGAAAAGAGAAGAAAACATTATTCTGCTGTGTAGTTTTCTGTGTTTTTCTACATTGTAAAACTCCAATAGGTAAAATTTCTTATGTCTTCAATTAGTGGCACTTGTGTTGCTGTTAGGTGAATTTAGAGAAGGAGAACCCACTGCTCTCCCTGTTCCTGTGGCCTCAGATGGGGCTGAGGCACATCCAGCTTCATATTCAAGGCATTCCTTTTTAAGATATGGAGGTAAGTGGTGCATCCTCACCTTGTGCTTTCCTTGGAGACTCAGGCTCAGGCACAAATTACACTTGGAGCAGTGGAAGAAATCCTCCTTGGGTCCAATCCTGTGGAGAGAGGAGTCAGGGCAGGGCCGGTGCCCGCGGAGCCGGGCCCGCTGCCCGCACGCACCTGCAGATGCCGCACTCCTGGCAGTGGTACTGCTTCTTGTCACGGTCAAACAGGTGGCAGATGTCACAGTAGTACTCCCCAAAGAGGCTGCCACAGCCCTCACAGCGCTGCTGGGCCTGAGGGGACACAAATGTCCTGAGTGCTGTGCCTACTTCCAGGCTCCAAAGGGGTGTGGAGCTCCTGGAGCAAGGCTGGGAGCTAAGAAGCGATCAACAGAGTGGAGAGGACAGGCTGAGGGAGCTGGGCCCTGATAAGGGATGGCTGAGAAGATCTAACCCATGTCTGCAGGGATGTGGAAGGTGACAAGAGGATGTAATCAGCCTCTGTTCCGTGCTGCCCAGAAACAGGCCGAGAGGCAATGGGCAGAAGCTGATGCACAGGCAGCTCCACCTGAACAGGAGGAAGAGCTTCCTTCCTGTGGCCTGGAACAGAGAGACTGTGGAGTCTCCCTCACTGGAGATATTCCAGAACCACAGTCCTGTGCCATATGCTCTCTAATCTCAGGACTTCCTGAGTTGGAAAGGGACCTACAAGGTTCACAATGTCCAACACTCAGCCCCGCACAGGAGTGCTCCGAGCATCCCATCAGGTGCCTGACAGCAATGCCCACACGCCTCCTGCCCTGTGCCAGGACTGGGGCCGTGACCCCTTCCTCCGGGAGCCTGTTCCAGTGCCTCTGGGTCAAGAACTTTCTCTACCATCCATCTTAAACCTCCCCTGACACAACACCAGGCCATAACCTCCCGGACGCACCTTCTGCAGGAGCCGGCAGCGGCTGCACTGCACCTCGGACACCCGGAACCGGTCCAGCTGGTGCTCCTCGGCTCCGTCGTGGCACAGCCGGCACGGGTACAGCTTCCCGCAGCACGGGGCCTGCCAACGGAAGGACACGGCATGGAGCGGCCACCACCCCTGGCACGGCACGGCACGGCACGGCACGGCACGGCACGGCACGGCACGGCACGGCCCCCGCTCACTCACCCGCAGCCGGCAGCCCCGCCGGTAGTGCTCGCATCCCTGCTCGCATCCCGCCTCGCGTCCCTCCGATCCCCCCGCCGCGGCCATGGCCGCCGCCGCTGCCCGGTCCCGCTCCACCCCTTCCGCTTCCTCACAGCCGGTTCCGGAGGATTTGGAGGTTTCAGAATGGCTCCCCCCGCTCCCCGGCTGGAAGCCTCGTGTTCCCCTTCTCGCTGAAGCCTGGTTCGAGTGGGAGGGGAGCTCTGGAGATGTCCCAGTCCGAGCTCCCTGCTGAGGCGGGGTCACCCAGAGCAGGTGATACAGGACCGCATCCAGGCGAGTTGGGAATGTCTCCAGAGAGAACTCCACGAGCAATCACAGAATCATAGAATATTCCAATATTCCAATCATAGAATATTCCAGGAAGGGACCCGTCAGGATCATCGAGTCCAACTCCTGACCCTGCACCCCACCAATCCCACCAGGTGCCCGAGAGCCTTGTCCGAACACTCCCTGAGCTCAGTGATCCCTGCAGGTCCCATCCAACTGAGCAGATTCTGTGAGTTCTTCACGTTGAGGTGGAGCACCTTGTGTTTCAGTTTCTGGTCACTGCTCCTTGTCCTGTTGCTGGGCACACCAGAAATCTGGCACCATCCTCTTGACACCCATCTTGGTGATACTTGTATGGATCAAACTTGTATGGATTGATGAGATTCCGGCTGTCTTCTCTTCTCTGGACTGAGCAGGCCCAGTTCCCAGAGTCTCCCCTCCTGAGAGAGATGATCCAGACTCCTCCATCATCTTTGGTCTCTGCTGGACCCTCTCCAGCAGCTCCTTGTCCTTCTTGACCTGTGGAGCCCAGAACTGAACACAGCACTCCAGATGTGGCCTCACTGGGGCCAAGCAGAGGATTAGCTCCCTGGACCTGCTGGCCACACTCTTCCCCATGCAAAACCTTCCCCTTAAACCTTTCTCTCCTCCAAAAACCCAACTTTCCCCCAAAAACCTCCACTCTTTCCTCCCCAAACCTTCTTTTCCCCCCTGCATTTGCCCATGGCTACCTGACTGACTGCTGTGGCCAAGTGGAGCATCCACTATGGGGACAGTCAAGCCCAGAATTAGAAGATCTTTTTATTTACAAATGAAATGTACATATCAAGAGACAGCATAGAGACAAATCCCTAAATACAATGAGCTCAGACCATATTCTCTCATGATCCATGGATGGGAAAGGCTGTATTTTGTGGAAAAATAAGTTCCAAAGTTAATGACACTATGTGGGTTGTGACAGCTATTGGAAAAAAGTTTTGAGCAAGACAGGGACAGCCCAAAACTGACCACAGAGAAACTAAGGCCAAGTAAGCAAAAACTGTTTCCAAACAGTCAAGTTTTACTGTCCCATTCTCCTAGAGAACCTAAAGGAACAATGAGTTACTGAGACATTCCATGTGCCACCTGTATCAAAGCTTAGTATTCCACAGGGATATTCCTTCCTTCACCATCAACACCAGCCAGACAACATAGCCAGGGCAAACACCCCAAAGACAACGGCCCAGATGTGGGGTCAAAAATGTGAAGGGAAAAGGAACCTAAACCAAAGTGACAAGTGCATTAGCGAGGGTTTCAGAGGAACAGCTGCAGATTTGCACATTTAGATATTGTATTTCTTGCACAGGTGTTTTCTTCACTGTCAAGGCAAAGGTGCTTCTCAATCCAGATCAGGCAGCCCACTGAAATATGAGAATTTTGACAGCTGCTTTTGTCAGGATTCACTGAAAAACAAACCCCTCAGGCGGGCAGCAGCTGAACAAAAGAAAGCCCAGCTTCCTTCAGAGTCCTCCAAAGCAGCTCCTGCCCTTGTCACACACCAATGACCACTACTCTTCTCAGACAAGACCTGGCCCTAAGCCAGAAAGTCAACATTCCAGGGGCTGTTTGCATGCAACAAATCCAGCAGAAAAGGCAGTGCAAGCTCCATCCTTGGCCTGGACCCGAGCCACTTCTGTGGCAGTCTGCTGCACCAACAGGAGTAAGGGATTCTCCTCTCCCCTGCAGACACCTGGCAGCTTTAGCCCCTGGAAACTCAGACGGATTGTTCCCACTGTTCAGTCACCTGCATCAAGAGGAGAAAAGGAGAATGACTCTGGACAGACTAACAAAACACAGAGGTGCTCCCTGGTGAAAGGCTTCCTTTATTTTGCTTTGTTACACATCCTTACCTCACTGAAGCTGTGCACTTACACCTCTGTGCTTCACAGATCAGAAAACTCAAGTTGTTTTTTCTCCTCCCCACATGCAGGCAGCCAGCTTCCCCTTTTTTTCCTGTTCTACCAGCTTGCTCAACCCCCCAGTTCTGTGAGCTGCTTCTTTTCCAGCCCCATTGCCCAGCCCCTCAGCTCAGGAAAATTATTTACTGTGCACAGTGAGCTGTGTACTGTAAGAAGTCTGTCATAGCTGCATGTCCTGATCAAGAATGTGAAGTATAAAATAAGTTTCCTATTGCACTTCCCATCTCTAGGTGAGTGTTCATGAAACTATCCATTTGGAAGCCCCCAACAGGCTACACAGCAGAAATGCAAGCCCACCTTTTACAGGCAGGTGTGACCATCTCCCCAGGGCTAGTGCTCGACCCTGGGGAAGTTGGCTTCTGATGCATCCAGCATCAAGGTCCCTGACAGCTGTAAATTGAGAAAGAAAGAGACAGGATCAATTTCCAAGTGTAGCATCAACAGAGAAGACAATCAGAATCAGCCTTCTAAAGACACCTGCAATGCCAACACCTAATTCAAAACAAATCTGTTCTTTGGTCAAATCAGGCTTCAAAAATGCTCCCCCAGTGTAAGACTTAAAACCCTGACGCAAATTCTGCTCCTTTAGGTGTCAAACTGGAATTCTGTGGGCCATGCTGTTGAGAAAGTCACCAAAAACCAAAGCAAACCAAACAAGTACAGAGCAGCACAAACCACTTTATTGCCTTGCTACCTGCTGTGAAGGCAGACTTGAGTTATGAAGGTCGATAGCAGCGAGGGAGGGGATTCGGGACTCTGCAAACATTCTATTTTCCTTCTTCAAAAATCTGGGATGCTGAGCTGCAAAACACAACCAAGGCGAGCCATGTTTAGGGAGTGAGGGCTGACACACTGCTTCTTGACACTTGTTGGGTGCCCAGGTTCTATTTAGAGGAGCTCAAAGTTCCTACCTTCCGCTCCCCTCAGCTCAGGGAGATGATTTAGTTCTGGCAAACGTACATTTGTCTTGAGAAATTCCCATTTCTTCTTACTTGCCTGAAGGATAGGTTTTTCATTAGTAACCTATAGTCAAGGGCATATGGAGCAGTTCATGAAAATTTAGACAAAAATAAAGCTATTTTCAAGCTTAAAAAATGCAGTGGCATAGCAATGCTGTGATGTAGCTGGAATTTGTCCAAGAGTGAGACTAAAGAATTTGATGTGTGTGAAGGAATTCAACCTGCTCTAGTGCTTTTTATACAAAAGCAATGAAAAAGCTAGAGCAAAATAAAAACAATCATCTAAGTGAGGCTGCTTTTGGAGAGATAAAATACAGCCCTTGGAGAATGGCTGGGATTAGTTATCTGGAAAAAGGCAAGTGTTCCTGGCTGGCACAGTAATCATCATGCCCAGGTAGTGAGAGAAGAGGAAAACTTTCCATTTCACTTGTTTTCCTTATCAATTTTTAATGCAGTTATGACATGACTAAGTAAAGCCCTGGCCACATTAAATCCAAACCCTCGGTTCTGCTTCAGTAGCACAGCACACATGGTCTATCGCTCCTGACCAGGCAGGAGGCCATGGATATATTCCAAATCTCACAGATATCCTGTGCTGGACTGCTCCCCTCATTTAAAATTGCTTTCTGACATAAAATATATTTTATCTAAGAACTGTTAGCGAGGGATAATGAACGAAAAATCTGCAAGGAAAAAGGGGTAACAAAACCAGTAGTATTTCTAGTATTCTAGTATTTCTAGTATTTTTAGCAGGGAGTTATGGTGAAAGATGGACCAGATGGAGTTCCTGAGAATACAACACACGATTGAATTAATTTTTGCTTGGCCAAGGAGGACAGACAGACAGACGACTCACCGGTGTCAGGCTGACATTGCAACGCCCCACTGGAGAAGGCTTCCGTGCCTTTAGCAAGGGGTTCAAGTAGTTTTTACTCTTTTCATCAAGTCTGTAATCAGAAATGCCCCACAGCTGGTATGAGCTGGGCTGACACAGCCAATATAAAGCACCAAATGCAAGGTGTCCCAAACCCCGCATCCTGTGCTCCCACATTGTCACCCTGCCCCTCCCAGGACATCCCAGGAATGATGGATAGGAGCTCCCCTAGCTCTGCTCCCTTACCTGTAATTAAGGCTCCCAGGCCCAGACCCCATCCCAAATGTAGGAGAGAAGTTCTGGTTGATGGGAGGGATAAATGTGCCCAGGCTCTTGGCATAGTCCAAGTTGCTGCTGGAATCTTTCAGGTTGGTCTGAGGGCTCAAATTCAATGGGTGGATTGTGTTGTCATAGAGGAAGCTGAGCTTGGAGGATCGATCTGCTTTGTCTGCATCAGCTTTAGAGGGCTTGGTCTTTATCAGCTTCCCATCTTTGCTCCTTGGGCCTATGCTGAAATCCTGTTTGGGAAGATAAACATCATCTTTCCTTACAGTCATGGTTAAAAAAGCAGTTTACAGCAGTGCATGCAGGGAAAAAAAAAACATGTCAGAAGCCTACACATGCATGATTCTGCAAGAATCTAATAGAGACGGAATTGGTTTTGTTAGAAAATCTCAGCTTTCCATCAAACAGGAGAAAACTTGTCAGGGTTCCAGCACTCTCTGTAAATAAGTCACTTGAGACCGGAATCAGAAATGATAGAGGAAAACCAGCTGTATCCTGTGTCTCTTCTGAAGAAATTAAATAAAAACTCATCTCAATGTCACCTCAAAGTCACTCTGAAGCATCCTTGGTATCCAGTTGAAAGGAAAATTTTTAATTTTGATGACAGGGCTTTAAAACAGGTTAACAGCAGCATAAAGCATGACTTATGCTTCCCAACTGATTCCCCTCCAGCTCTGTATTGCCAGGAACTGCACCACTGTGTGGTTCACCTGAAAGGGACTGGCCCAAGAGCCCCCTGCACACTCCCAAGCTATTTCCTAGGAATTTAAACTGCTGCAACTATTTTAAAAACAATTATTTAAAACATGAGAAAAAACCCCAAAACAATACAGGTTTGGAAAACACAGATGGACCAACCTGGACACTGATGATTTTTTTTTCTTCTGAAACATCATCTTTGTCCCTTTTATTGATTTTAGATTTTTTTTTGAACTGATGGTCTCTGGCATCTTTCTGGATTATTTGTTTAAGCTCCTGAGTAAATCTACATTCCATATAAGGAGAAAAGAAAGAAACAAATAATAAAAGGGCTTCTGTTTATCTTATTAGCATCATCAGTTGTTAAGCCCAGGCTCCTATAGACTTTTAAACAGTCAAACAACCTGTGCCTTTTAACTAATGAGAAGACAAATGTAATGTATACATTAAATAAAATCTTCTGCACACATTTTTCACAATACAGCAATAAAGCAATAAAATACAGCAATACAGCAATAAAAAATAAATCTGCACCAGTTTGGGGCAGATCCAGTGAGTGAACACAGTGTAAGACCGTACTATCCAATGTGAGGTGACACTGATTAATTAATGTCACAACAAGGTAAATGTGCCACTGCAATGTGTTCCCTTCCAACTCTATTTTCAGGAAGGTCAAGCTAAAACAAACTGAGGCATTCAGCAGCTGTGAGCTCTGCAAACCCAGCAGTGTGCAGTCTCCAAGCACAACTGCTTCACTTCTTTCTAACCTGAGCCTGCAGTGAGCAGGAAAGGAGCTCTTACCTCTCAGCAAAGCCGTCCTTGTTGAAGAAATCACCCTGCAGGAGTTGGGCGCATGACGGTCTCTTGTCTGGGTCAATCTGCAAGCACTCCTGTCAAACCAGCAGGAGGACAAAAACACAGCAGGAATTAAACAAAGGCTTTGGCATGAGGAAAAGATCCCTGCAGTGACCCCTTTGGCCCTGCAGGGCTGGGTGTCCCCATCACCCTGGCCTGGAGCTCTGGGATCCCCCACCAAGCTGCCAACCCAAGCTGCTCACTGCCTGGGGAGCTGAGAGAAGGGCACTTCAACATCCCTGTGCTCAGCTGTGTGAGGTGGAGGGCAGGGAAACAGAGGAACACTCACAGCAAACACTCAGTTAATTACCTTGGCTAATTCCAGCGCTGCAGCAGGGAGCTTGGGATAGCGTTTCTCCAGGGATTCGAGCTCCTTCACCTCGGGCAACTTCATGCCGGCAAAGAGGGGGTTTTTATAGAATAACTCCTGTTGTCTTGGAATTAAGTTACCTAGAATCAGGCAAAACAGGTAGAAAATACAGGACAGTCAAACATGTGAGAGGCTGAAATGCTAGCTGGGGCTACAGTCTGGCTTGTTATCTTTCCACCCATCAAAACAATCTGAGCCCTTCACTCCTGAGCAAGCCCCAGGGGCTCTTCTTACCCAGGCACTTGGTGATATGGTAGAGCTGGTCAATGTCTGAGTCTCCAGGGAAAAGGGCCTCTCCTGTAAGCATTTCTGTTATCAGGGAGCCAACAGCCCACACGTCCACAGGCCTGGGGAGAAAAACCACCAGCACCCCAGCTCAGCACAGCTCCATGGCTCCAAAGGCTGAGGCAGGGATGGAGCACCCCCTGCACGCTCCCCAGAGCCCTTGCCAGGCTGGCAGGCCAGGCTCACCTGCCATATTTGCTGTCCCCCACCAGCAGCTCTGGGGCTCTGTACCAGCGGGTGGCCACATAGTCCGTGTAAGCTTCCCCAGAAGTGGCCAAGGGCCGGGCAAACCCGAAGTCGCAGAGTTTCACAACTCCTGACTGGGAAACCAGGATGTTCTCTGGCTTAATATCCCGATGGATTATCTGCACAGAGAGAAGGAAGTCAGGCAACCTCCCTGTGTGCACATAGCAAACTGATTGGCTCAGCAAGAAGTGCATCTTTCTCATATCCAAGTAGAAAATTACAGGCAAACACAGAACCACTACTTTCAGACACATTTATTTTATGTATCTCTTTTTCCTTTCTATTTCTCTAAGTTCAAATACATACAAATACAAAAATACACACTTCTATTCTAATATATCTATTGATTGTAGCTGCAGAGCTGATTTCTTGTAGATACTTACATTATGGCTGTGACAAAAGGCAATTGCTCTCATAATCTGAAACAAGTATTTCCGAACCCTCTCGAAGTCCAGTCCATTGGGAGAGTCCTCGAGGTCATTGAGCACCGTGTGATCCACAAACTCAAACACCAGGTACCACCTCTTCTTCCTCTTACACACATCCAACAGGTTCACCAGGTTCTCGTGCCTCAGTTGCTGTCAAAAAACAGGGAATGTTTAGTGAGGGAAAACACTTACTAAAAGCTATAAAGGGAAATTAAAAAAAAAAAAAAAATTTGCAGTTAACTTTTTTCACTGCAGCCCAGCTGCAAATGCAACTTGAATAAAAAGAGGAAGAAAAAGCAGCCGTGTTTTCCAGTTATTTTGTCATGTATACTTTTGTTTATTTTGTGTCCCCAGCAGACAAGACTCCACCTCCCATTTGTTACACATTTATCACACACCAACACAAAAGGCCATGCTACAGAGCAGTTATTTATTAGCTGGAACCTGGCAGGGAAACATCCCCAGAGGCTGCCTGGAGGCAGCAGCATAGCCCAGGGGTGGGACACAGGAAGATGCAAAAGGACTGCAGAGCACAGGGAATGGTAGGGGAAACTCTGCCAGGGCAGAGGCAGTGCCAGCCAGCCTGCACCTGTGCCTGCCCAGATTTCTTAGAAGGTCTGACAAGAGAAGACTTTTTAAAGGGTAACCAATAAGAGAAAAAGCTCTTTTCCCAAGAATGATTTGTTCCCCACACAGGAGACCCAAAGAGGTTTTTGCTGTTTTCAGACACAATTAAATTTCTGCCCAAACTCGAGGAGAAAAAAAAAAAATTAAACCCAAAGATGGACAGGGAACAAGGGAAGGAACTACAAAGAGAATAAACCTCCAGGTATTTATCTCCCCTGTGAGAGGCCACCTTTCCTGAGCTGCATATGCAAACATTCCCCTTGCAAAGGATCCATTCACCCAGGAAAAGCAGTTAATTCCCAGCACACCTGGGTGCTGCTCAGTAACTCAGGAACCCAGAGCAGGAGCAATCCAAGCTCACAGAGATCCACTTCAGAAGGGTTTGAAGGGATAATGCTTGGAGCTGCATGCATTTCTATTAATTCCAATTCTGTAGCTCTTGCAGTAAAGGCAAACACCACTTTTTTCCCCTCTTCAGTGCACAGGAACCGTAAGCTGGCAGATTTAGGAAGAGATGCTTGTGGCAGACAAAAGGACAGGACCCAGGTTTGCCAGTATTCCCACCTCTGGAGCACCCCACATCACAGAAGTAGCCTGGAAATAAGGTTTTCCTTCTTTTTTTTTCACCAAACAGATCATCTAGGTCCCAATGTTCCAAACTCCCACATGGGCCCATGCAGGGGGACAAGCACTGCACATGGGACAAACATTCCTGTGGGGCAAGGGAAGCTCCTCAGGACAACCCATGGCAGTGCCTCACCACCCTGACAAGGAATCATTTTTTCCTGATATGCAGTCAAAAGCTGCTCTCTTTTAGTCTGAATCCATTCCCCCTCGTCCATCCCCACAACAGCAACACTAGGCAAATCCCACACTCCAACAACAAAGGACACAGTGCACACATGGTTCAGGGAATCCCACAGCAGTCCTTCCTGCCAGGAAGGTGCCATGGATAGAAAAAAAATAAAGGAAAACTTTCCTACAAGCGTTTTCCTGTCTCAGGTGACCCCGGCAGCCCCCAGCCCGTTTAGGGTCACACTCCCAGGCTTTGGAAGGTCAGCGTTTCTTCTATTTCCAGCAAATCCACAGCAGGAAAGGCCAGGCATTTGGGACAGGGGGACAGCCACCACCAGGAGGCAACAGAGACCGCACCGTCCCCTGGCAACGCCAGAACATCCCAGGATCCGCCAGGTGCGTCCAGCCCGGCGCTCAGGCCAAGGGAGCAGCGGCTCCGCCAGGCCACAGCACGGAGGGTTCCATTAAATCCAGCACCTGGAAATCCCAGCAGGGCCCAGGCGAGTCTCCCTCGGCCTGGGTTGTGTCGGTGACACTTTGTGAATGCTGTGCGGGGAAGCCGAAGGAGTTTGAACACAAAAAACCCTTTGCAATTTAAGCACGAAATTGCTAGAAAAAAAGGCGGTGCCGCCGGCCTCACCTTGAGCAGTTTGATTTCCCTCAGGGCGATTTTCCTCACCGCCGCGTCGTCCTCGCTCTCAAGGAACTTCTTGACGGCCACGATCTGCCCGCTTTCCCTGTTCCTGCACTTGGTCACCATCCCGTAGCTGCCTTCCCCCACCAGCCCCAGCACCTGGTACTTGTCCATGGCGGTGGCGGCAGGGCGGGAGGGCCCGGGCCCTGAGGCAGGGCCGGGCCGGGACACGGGGACAGCACCGGGATGGCGACACCGCGGCCGCCGCCGGCTCCCACCCAACGCGACCGCGTTACCGCGGCAACGGTCCGCCGTAAAGCGCGGCCGCGCCCCGCCTGTCGCGAAAGGCGGCCGGAAGCTCGCTCGGCTCTTAAAAAGGCTCATAAAATGTTTTGAGGATGAAATGTTATAAAGGTTGCTTTTTTAAAGCCGCTAGGGCTTTAAAAAGCGTACTAAGCAACCTCATCTCTTGTGCGGTGGGCTGAGTGTTAAAAACCTAGCCCGAATCCATGCAATGAGGGCTCCATGTGCAGATGGGAGGCTGTGGATGTTGCTAAAGATCAGTGGTGAATAATTTGGTTTTAGTTCATTTTACAAACTTGTCTGCACGTGCTATTTGCAATGTAACACCGTGCATGAACCTGCTCCCTTTGAGGGGAAGGAAAGCTGAAGCATCCCTGTGGGTTTACTCATATTTTCAGCCAATACATTCTTAATCCAGCATCCCCTTGCTCCTTCTTCCATCCTGTCTGTGACGCATGTAGCAACCCACGGTCTGGCCTTCTGCTAACACTGACTTCTCATGTTCTGGGCAGCAGTGGCAAGGCAGGACATGTGCAGGAAAACAGCTCCAGGAACAAACTGCAGAAACAAAGGCATTCCAGGAGGATATTCCCAAGATTCCCGCCTCAGTTTGGTGGCCTCTATGTCACAGCTAAGGGCACTGTGGAAGGAAAGGTGTTCCATGATGCATAAACTCCATTCAAATACAGGATTCTGTCTGGTCATCATCAACTTCTTTCTCTGAATCCTAACAGCGCCTTCGAGGTGGGAAAAAGTTTGTTTCTCCTGATAAGAGGGCAATAAATTCTTTTTCTCTGAAAGATTTCGGTGTCCTGTGGCTGCTATCTCGCTGCGAGTCCTTTCTTTAAAAAAAGTATCCTACAGAGCATAGTTTCTATTTTAACATTTTATTATAACCTAGAACTATATTTACCACACTACTTAAGAAAATTAATACAGCGTTACTTTCTAACACAACACATATAATATTCATTTTAATATTTGCGAAAAGCTAATCATAAAATACGCATTTTTCACATGTCAGAACGCGGGCGATGACCCCACGGGGCCGTGCCACGGGGGAAGCCGCTCTAGGGGCGGGATTATTCTGGCGGGCAGGGCCGGTGCCGGGCCGATGTCACCGATGATGCCGGAGCCGGGGGCGGTGCCGGCGCTCGGGGCGAGCCCCGCCCGGCCCTGCGCAGCCACGCGGCGGTGCCGGCCCTTTGTTCCCGGGGGTCCGCGGCCGCCGGGAGGCGGCGGGAGCTGCGGCCAGCAGGATGCCATGGGGAACTGCTGGGCGCAGTGGTGCTGCGGGCTGTTCCTGCGGAGGGATGCCGGCCGCATCCAGCGCGGCGGAGGGTGAGCAGCATCAGCGCCGCTGCCCCTTTCCCCTCCCCGGGGCGGGGAGGTGCCGGGCCGGCCGGCTCCGCCTTCCCCGTGGGGCACCGGGGGTGGCGGGGTGGGCAGGGATGCGGGGTCTGGGCTCCTGGGCGTGCCGGGGGGATGGATGGAGGCGCCGGGAACCCGCCGGGCTCGGTGCGGTTTTTGTGCGGTCGGGGCTCATGCGCTTCCAGGGTCAGCGGCTTCTGAGCCCCGGTGTTTTCCGGCAGGAGGTGCCCAGAGAGGTTTTTCAGGTCAGTTGTCAAAAGCCTTGCAGGCGGCCGTGCTTGTGGGAGCAATGGAAAAACACCCGGTTTTCTGCAATGTGATCTCGTCCTCGCCGTGAGTCAGAGGCTGAGCCGCTGCTGGGATAAATCAGGAGCAGAATGGTTCGGATGAACTCATGTCTGTTGCAGACTGGTTCCGAGGAATCCTTATCTCTTGGAAACGTGCGACAACCTGTTTCATTCTGCCACAAGCAGTTCACGGAAAAGCACAGTGCAAACAGGGCTTTTCCCATATCCTGGCCGGCACTGGATCCCTACACATCACTCATTTTCGATGTGTTAGGGTAGAAATCGCTCTCAGCAGATAAGCTGAGCATTTTACATGATGCAAGCATGTGGCCTCTTGCTTCACACCAGCTCTGGCAGGCGAGTCTCACCTTCCAGACGAGCTGCTTCTCAGAGGCAGGGGTGAAAAACCAGGGCAGTGCATGTAGAGGATACCTGCTTGTATTTTTAGTGCTCCACCAGAGGGGATGGGAACACCTCTGATGCCTTGGTAGCTGGCACCGAAGTAGCACTTTGTTGTGCTTTGAGAACGCCAGGCAGTACTTGAAAGCTTCTTCCTGCACAACTTGAAAGCTTCTCCTTTCTGCGTGTTTTGCTGAGTCTCCTTCCACAGGCCAATACCCCTTTTTTCAGTAAATCTAGTGACAATTTTAGTGACAAAAAATTTAGTGCAAATCTCTGCATTTGTTAGTCCAATACCAGGCTGTCCTGGCCAGTGAAACAAATCTTCCTGCCTGCTGCTCTATTGTCTAGTTGTTCAGGTGTTGCACAACCTGCAATGAAAGTCTGAGGCATATAAAACGTACAGAAGACTGCTAGCCTCTGTGCTTCAGATCAGATTTGTTTTCTGGGTGTGGTGGTGATGGTAGTTTACAGAGCAGTGTCACAGTGCTGAGATTATTTTCCTTCCACTGAGCAGGGAATTCTATTAAAACCAAAACTGTAAAATGTGGCATATTATCGAGTTTGCAAGTTAGATTGGTACCACCTTGTCCATGTTTGGCTGTTTCTGGAACACCATAATGTAAAAATGTAGCTTATCAACTTAATGATTACTTTAATCACTCATATCCTCCCCCAACCCCAGCTCCTAATTAAACAACTAAGTATAGAGTTTTTAGTAAGTGTTTCAATATCCTGGAAGATTGTAAGTTGCCTTTGCTTGGAATTGTGCAGCTTTATATATATATATGGATGGAGTATGTGTATATATATATGTATGAAAAGTTAGTCTCTTTAATAGTCCGATCGTGGAAGATAATTTTGACTGTCTCTATAGGTCCTGTGACCTGTCAGCTGAATTGTTTTCTCCAGGAGCTACCCAACCAAAAGACTTAGAAAACTATGGAAAAGCAGGGCTTAAAGGAAAATTATAAAAGGTGTAAACATGTTCATAGGTTGCTGATTCTTCACTTGAAGTTTTGTGCAGGAGTGAAGCTGATGGGTCTTCTGTTTGTGTCCCTAATGACCTCAGGCTTCCATAGTTGCCTTGAAGTGGCCTTTCCTCTCTGGTTTCCCAGCAGTGAATCCTCTGGAAAAGGTTCTTTAGTGGCAGAAAACGTTGTGCAACAAGGAACCAGTGGGTAGAGCAACAAGTTGCCAGGGGAGATGCTCCCTAAAGTGGCTTCCAAAGAAAAATGAGATGGAGATGAAATCCGATACGGTTAAAATAATTCAGGCTTTGGCTGGTGTGTTGCTTTTATTATTGTCACAGTGTTGGTGTTGGTTGCGAGTGCTGAAGGATCTTTTCGTGCAAGTAGAGAAATCCCTGAGGCCCTGGCTTTATTCCTTGTACCAGTCAGCACTTGCAACTGGAAACCCTGGTTTTGGAAACAGTTCGATGAAATGGATGTTGCACTCAAGAGTGTTTATGTTAGAATGTTCTTCTGGATCGTGGCCAAATGTCCTTAGCTGGGTAAAAATGTATTCAGGGAACTTAACACTGTGTCGGGGTTTGTAGAGGACAGGGCTAACTGTCCCCTGTAAAATAATTCAAATAAAATAGGAAGAATTCTGAATAAAAATCAGGGAAGAAACCAATTCCCTGTATAAAATTAGAGAGTGAATTTAATTTTTTATTTTAGTTTAAAAGGATTGCCTTGACCTTATTGGATATTTTTCTCTGAGGCTTAGCCTTCTGGATGTGCCAAGCTGTCAAAATAAAATGTATTGTTTAGCACTGATGAGGTGCAAGATACCAGGAAAGAGTTAAGTGCCATGGTGAGCAAGAGCATTTTCAGAAATTGCCTGGAACAATGTTTTTTTTCCAGGAAAAACAGATTAAAGGGATTGCAGAACGTGCTAATAGTCTGTAAATGTCAAGTCCAGCATCCTGACAAGTGATTTCATCTCACAAGGGTTGTAGTTTTTTCCCCAGTTCTACAGAAGGCATTTACATGCTTTTGCCTCTCCCTGCTGTAGTTAATAAGTCAATGTACTAAATACATGAAGATTTTGTTGTTATTTTATATTTAGCATATTTTAAAATCTATTTTAAATTCTCAGGTTCATTCACCTTCTGCTGTGTATGGAAAAGTCTTCTGCAGTCTAACTGTAAACTTATTTTTCCAGATCCAAGTATTTTAGAACATGTTCAACAGGAGAACACTTCACTATAGAGGTGAGCACTTACATTTTTAGCTATTTAAGAAAAAGTGGGAAAAGCTGAATCCTGGCAATGCCTTTAACACTTTCTGCAGTTTATGAACACTGAAACATTCTGGGATATTCCAGCCCAGATTTGGGTTACCTTATAGTTTGTGGTATTTGTAGTCCACAGAGGTCCTTTCCCAACGTCCAGATTTAAATCCTCTTTGCCAAGGGTAGTGTAAGGTTAACCAGGAATAGTGTAAGGTTAACCAGTGTAAGGTTAACCAGAAACCTGGTTTACTTTCCCTGAGTGTTCTGCAAGTCCTAGGCCAGCCAGATTGCCCCCATTACTGAGGATAACATTAATTATTGTAGGTAATGCTTGGGCTGTCCAGAAAGTTATGTACAGAAGGGGAAATCTGTTGTGCTGCAGAACTTCCTGTTGTGAGAGAGTGAGTTTGTGCAGCTTAGAATGCTTCTTTTTTAATTAGGACTCTTCTCCTGTTAGGAGGAGAAACATTGCTAAGAAGGTCCACCTCTAAAAATAAAATTCCTCTGAAAGTAGGGTTACAGTCCTACTGTTAGAACTGGAGTGGTGTTTTTACAAGACACATAAAATATGCAATCATACTTGCTGTATGAGTCTTTAGTGATTCGTTATATTGAGTTGTAAAAATAATTTATTTATTTTCCTCTGCAGTTTGAGAACCTGGTGGAAAGTGATGAGGTGAGTACCTCATGTGAAACCTGCTTGTACAAGCCTTAAAAATGGTTCCAACATCTGCATCTTCCTCCTGCTTTAAACTGAGTTGTAGACTTAAATCACAGGGTTTTTTTTTTTTTTTTTGCTTTCTGTTTTCCTTGCACTAAGGGTATGAATTTAAGACTTTGGATAAAGATCTTAGAGATTGGTTTTGGGGAGTATGGAAAGTGGCCTTTCCTCTGGGAAATAACCCATTAAGGAAGGGGGCACTATGGACTTTGGGAAGGAAGAAAAGAAAAGAAAAGAAGAGGTGTGAGGAAAAAGAGCATTTGGGGAGACTCAAAGGAGAATTTGCTGCTGGTATAACTCTTGCATAAAACTCAGCAAGTGCCCTCAGTCAGAGAACAGAAATAGACCTGGGTTGCTTTGCTAAGGGAAGTTCTGGAAGTGCTGTCTTTACAAAAAAACAGACTTTTTTATTTATTTTAACAGGGGGAGAGCCCTGGAAGCAGTCACAGGTAAGACTTTGAGCCTGAAGACCTCTCCTTCCCTCTGCTGTCCCACTGGTAACACTAAACAAAACAGAGTAAGGGAGAAACAAGGGACAAAAACGAGTAGGAAAAAAAAAGTGAGGTTAGGACTGCAGTGACAGTAATGCTTCTGTTCCAGTAGTTCTGTTAGCAGAGATGAAAATATGCTTTCTGTAAAGATATAAATTATAAATAATATATATTGTGAGAGCAAGGAGAGACAGCAGTGTCCTAAACAAGCTGGAGCTTTCAGGAGGAGCAGGCCACAAGCAGAGCCTGTTGGATGTACATTAAAGGACTGGTCAGGATAGACCACACAGATTTGTCAAAGCGCAAAGAAAGGGTTGTCATGCATGAATAATGGATGGAGCTTTTTTTGTGTTTCCTCAGGCCTCTGACTGAGGAAGAAATTGCAGACCTGAAAGAGAGACACTACAACTCCATTGCTGAGAAGCAGAGGGTTGTTGACCTGAAGCTTCAGTCAGAGGTAAGTAGTCACAGTGAGAGTACAAATGGTTTTTCCTCCAAAAATGTTAGGATCCGCCATGGACACCGGGAGATTCCGCTCACACGGAGCAATTGGGTTTTGTTCAGCAGTTGGTATTTTTTAGCCTACAAGATGCACAAATTCCTTCTTTTTAACAGCCTCTTAGCTGAAAAAAGTGGAATTAATAGGCTGGGTTCCTGACCAGGATCTCTTAAATTGGACCCTTTTTTCAGTGCAAGACCAAATGGGGAATATTCTTGCTTCAACTTTTCCTGTGTTGAATTTTCTCCACGACTTTCTTAAGGGAAAAAAAACCCACATAATTTGTTATTCTGTTTTAGTGGTGCAGCAGTTAATGGAATATGATGTGGAATACAATGTAGAACTTGGATGAACTTTGATCTAAAGTGCCAATGAACTATGGAACTGAAAATCTTTAAATCTTTCACTGTGCAGTCCATAATAAAATAGAAAAAAAGCATTGCAGCATATTATTAGTTCATAATAAATGTTTTCTCAGTAGTTACCTAAATTTCTTGGGCTGTTTGCTTGCGGGGAGGGAAGCTGTTAAACCCAGTTAATGCTTTAGCTGCAGTCAATTTTGTTTTATTTTGCTTTTCTAGCTGCTTTTCTTTTGTTTTCTTGCACTCATGGCTTTAATAATAGGAAGATAGATAGGTTCTGCTTTTGTTAACCATTACTGTTTTGTTCATACACAGTTAGCCTTACAAGAGGAGAAGTTAAGACTAGAAGAGGAGGCTTTATATGCTGCACAACGTCAAGCAGCCAGGGCAGCAAAGCAGAAAAAGCTCTTGGAGGTGAGGGGAAAAAGACCCCAATATTTATGAGAGCCTCTGTCCTGTTCCTATGTATGCAAACTTCCCTGATACCCTTTCCACCTCAGGAAACCTGACAAGGAGGTGGCTTTGGCTTGCAAAGTAGAGAAAGAAGTACAAGATTTGGAAGTGCAGCTGGTTGGAGCAGCTGAAAATCACCATAATTGTTTGAAACAGCTTCTGTCACCGAGTAGAGATTTTGAATGAGTTATAATTTTAATCTATAATTAGCTTCACAGTCTTTTTATATAATATGTAGAAGTTACTGATCTTAAATGTAAAAATATTCTTTGGTGGCTTTTGGGTAAAAAAAATCCTTGACATTGAGCACATGTTTAATTTAGACATCATTTAGATTTGTAAAATGTACTTTTTATATTTGTGCACTGTATTGCTCCTTATCTTTGTGTTCTCTATTGACCCTGCTCTGGAGTACTCATCTAATTTCTATGTCACCAAGTATAGCTCTCCTTTCACATTTCTTTCTCTCCCCTTGCCATTTGGTGTGGGAGGGTTAATTCTTTCTGACCTTTTTGCCTGCTTTTTTTTCATTACCACTTATGATCTACAGAAAGCCAACAAAAGTAGATTTTTTTAAATGGTGTTAACTGGTTTTTATAGAAGTTCTGTGCAAGAAATGCTGTATTTCTTGTCTTTCAGTATTTTTAATATGCATTTCTTTTAGTCAGGACCTAAGACAGAATGGGTTGTAGAGATTTTAATTTCCTCTTGGTGTAAAATTAGTACCACTTATCTCCTGCTCAAACAGCCGCCTCAAAACCCATAAGGATTATAAGGATTTTAAGGAAGAGTTTTTGTCCAGATATGCATCAAGCACTTAGCCCTTCTGGATAAACTGGAAGCTATTTTGGAATGCATCACTCATCTCCCTGCTGGTTGTGGGCACAAATGGGAAAGTCGCTTTTTTCTTGGAAGTGTGGCTTCTCTCAAAGCTCATTTGGCTTGCTGATGTTGCCCTGCTAAATGTCAGGGTCTGTAACAGCAGGGAATTTTAATGTGTGTGTGTCCAGGAACTGGCAGTGCTGGATAGTGGGATGTGACCTGGCAAAACAGGGAGATAAATCTAAATTGGGCATTATGTGGGTATAGGAATCCTGAAAGAAAATGGTTGTGTGTGTGTCAGTAATTGATTTTGACAGATTTGTTGACTGTGTTGTGCCAAATTTCTGTCTGTTTCTCTCTCTGTTCTTGAATCTTTTCACCTCTAACCATCACAAAGTGATATTTCTGCTTCTACTTTTTTTCTCTACACTCCCCATTTGCACATTTCCACCTGCAGTTATTATCATTTAAACATCCAGGATGCAAAGTGTGCTAGAAAACAACCCCACCATCATCATCCTGGGACTGAAAAACACAAGATCCAGTGCAGTTACCTCCCCACACCTAAAGCAAAGAGCAGCTCTCAGATGAAGTTGACATTAGCAGAGTTATTAATACTTTTGGCCCTGCAAGGCAGCAAAGCTGTTATTAATATAGATGAAGCACTTAGTGCTGATGGAGACAGCCAGAGGAGATGGCAGCACTACTTTGCACAGGGATGAAAGGATTTGTAGGAAATATTTATCTTTTAAATGGCAGGGTGGCTCTTCCTGGGCATGGAGCAAAAGAAATCCAACATCACCCAGGTGTTAGTTGTGCACAGAAAACACTTAAGGAAGACAGCAGACAAGACAGGTGCAGTCCTGACCGAGGTTTCTAAAAACTGATGGGTTTTTTGGGAGGTGCATAAAATAGGATAAAGGGTTGAGAGCTCTGTTTTGAATGTTCAGCTTTTTCAACGATTTGCTTCTCTTAATAGCAACGTAGGCAGCACAGGATAACACAGCAGAGAGCACATACTGTTAACAATGGAGAGTTCCAGAGGTAAGAGAACAAACTTTATTCCTGATAACTCACAGTCCTCACTGTCTGTAGCCCTGTTCCTCATCTGGAAAGCTAGAGGGTATTTTGGGTTGTTGCTGGAGTTATTAGACTGCTGCATACAGTGCTACTCTCAGCTGCTAACAGATATTTACATCCATTTTGTGGTTTATTTTAGAAAGGTGTTTATATGTAAAATTTCAGCTAACATAAAGTATTTTTATTGTTCAGGACCCTGTTTTAAAAACCCAATAGAAACACACTATTTAAATGGTTTATAGAGTCTGCCCGTTCCTTCATTAATATTCTTAATTTTATTTATTAAGTCTTTTATGTATTTATTTATTTTAAGTCTCTTTATTCCCACCTCCTGTGTTCAGTGGTGGTGGTGGGAAAAACAAGCTTTAAAAAAAGTGGAGAAATTTACAGTGGAGTGGTGTTTGATTGTAGGAAAAGTTCATGCACAGAAGACAAGGGGGGCAGGAGGAATTTTGCTATGGAAGCACAGTTAGAATAGGAGCTGAGAAAACTGAGTAGGAACTGGCCAGATTTTAAAAACAAAGGACTGCAGGAGCAGGGTTTGAATTCATCAGTTAAAAAAATGAACTGAAAATTAAGGAGATTTTATCTAAAGTGATGAAGAGAGGGGAAGAGTTGTTTTGAGTTAATTAATTAATTTTTAACTGAAAATACTAATAAAACTTGAGCAGAAGCACAGGCTGGGAGAGGATGCGATGAACAGGAACAGAAAGGCATTTTGCAGATGATTTTATAAATCATTTAGTTCAGTGTTTACGTACTTTGTAGCAGAGCTGGGGGCATGTGGATTAACATATTTTTGATGGCAGCCCTGGAGGTTTCTAAAGCTGTAAAAATTGTGTTCTTGCAGCTGTGTGGCAGAGGAGGACCTCGATCCTTTCCTGAGGAATACAAAATTCCAGTATGAAGCTTTCCGAAGCAGCAGTAAGTCTGCCTTTCCTTAGGCACATGTCTAAATGTTGAGGGACCCTGAGGGGCACAGAGTACTGCTTCTTTTTCTAAATAAACACAGATTATTTCTATTTTATGTTTACACACACAAATACAAAATGTGCATACATGTATCTGTAATTGAAACATCTGATAATTTTTTTATCTGATAAATAAAAGATAGTGGTGAACATTTCTTGTAAAACCAGTTGAAGATGCAGATGTGTGTTTATAGCTTTTTTTTAATCATCCCTTGGCAATGTAATTAGAATCATATTAATGTTTAATTTTTTTCCTAATGACGTGCAAGAGGTGAATTTGGCTGCCTGTACTAAAAAATTCTATCAACAGTTTGGAGGACAACAATTTGATGAGCTTTTAGCTGTTAGTTTTGGTGACAGTACATGACAACCACTAAGGTGGAGGACTGATGGCTGTGTGAGTAGTTTAGTTTTTTGGGGAGGAGAGGCTTGATTTGTTGTTTTTGTTTTTTTTTTTTACAAGTCTTCATACAAGCTCAGCTTACAGTTCCTTTCTAGTTGTAATTAGATGATATCTCAGTGATACTGACTATTAATAAGCTACTGATTACTCTTTGAACTGACGAAGTACCTTTTCCAGCATGCCTGAGGTTTAAATGGCCACAAAGCACGATGAAAGCTTAATTTAAAATTTTACTTTTGCATGTTTAACCTGAAATTCAAGTACATTTACAAATTAAAAATACATTATGGGTTGTTTTTTTTTAAATAGGGCTTTCATCTGATGCCACAGTGCTGACACCCAACACAGAGAGCAGTTGTGACTTGATGACCAAAACCAAATCAGTGAGTGGGAATGATGACAGCACCTCCTTGGATTTAGAGTGGGAAGATGAAGAAGGTATTTATCCTGAATTTCAGCTTCATCCTGATATTTTAAGCTGTGCTCATTGTAAATTTGTCATTTTCAAAAAGGAAGGTGATTTTAAACTTGTTTCTGATGGAGTTTCTGACAAGTTTGTAATGGTTAAACTGTAAATTATTTTTACTGAGACAAGTTCTTTATTTTTGATAAAGTGGAGATAACCCTACTAAATGAATTCATTTATTAGGATTCTCCAGTAGATAAATGAATTAATTTCCCTGCATTTTGTGGAACTGACTTGTAAACTCCTGACAAAAGTAATGGTGAAGAAATGCTGCCCTCTCGTGAGCCAGGAGCAGAAGGAAGAGCTTGTTCTTCCTGTTTTTTTTCTTCCTGGAGGTTGGTCAGGAGTCTGACTTCAGTATTTTGGGAAAAACCCTTATTACTGGCCCTGTAACACTCACTGGGAACTTGGATCTGCATTCCAAGGAGTACCCCAGCAATGATACAGCAGTAACATTGCTGCTGTTACAGGTGTTTTCTGCATACAATATTCTTCTTTTGTTTACTAAACCTGCAAAAACTCTTGGTTGAAAGTTTATCCAAAATGTTGAGACCTTGGCTATCAAAAGGCTCACCAAAAATAAGCCAAATATAAGGGTTTGCTTATAGGTGATTAACATCTGTAATTACTGACAAAACCAGTGAAATCTTAGATGTCTTTGAGCAGTGTCCAGAACCTTATTTTGTGTGGAATTAAACAAACTGAAGACCTTTTCTAGACCATTGAGTCTGTCTTTTCCTAGACCACCAGTATCTATCCATATTCTACCTTCGTTTCTCCTGGCAGAAACATAAAAGTTAGGTGAAACTCACATGTTTCCCGTTTGTGTGTGTTAAATGGTGTTGGGAAGGATGAAAGTTTGACAAGAAAGTCTCACAGATACGTGTGCTCGGCAGAAAGATTTTTAAATGTTGAGTCTGATGAAGGAATAGAAATGAAAGCAAGTTTTGATATAGAAGAAAAGAATTGCTGAGCCAGTCTTACTGGCTAACCAAGAAGGCAAAGGGTGTGTTAGTTGGAAGGGGTTTTTATGGCTTAGAGAAAAGGATAAACCCATCTCAAACAAGATGTTTTTACCAAGCAGAAAGATAGCACAGGCAAACAAGTCAGTAAATGTTGCAAGTAGAAAAAAAGTCTCAGAATTTTCTACTGCAAGAAAACTGAAAAACAACTTCTAGCTTAAACTGTAATGTACTAACTTTTAGTGATTGCAGAATAGTAACATGAATATGGTAATTATAGTAGTTACGATAGGCTATAGATAATAGTTAAAGTATCGATTGGTTCTACTGCATTAAGATGCTCAGCAAAGAAAAGTATATAATGCACTATAACCAAAACCAAAGGGTCTCCAGGCCTGCCTGCAGCTGGAGCTGACAGCTGTAGGCACAGCTTTGTCACCCACAACCCTGGACTGCTGTAACCTCTTAGACAGAATAAACTGCATTTTAGAGAGCCGCCTGGAGTCCCGCATCTCTCATTTAAGCTCTTCCAAAATGGCAGGCATGAACAGGATGATCCCGGTGCGGGAGCGCTCCAGGACAGAGGAAGACATCCTGCGGGCGGCGCTGAAGTTCAACAGCAGGAAGCCGGGGAGCCACCCGGCCTCGGCCTCCGACGATTCCAACGGGCTGGAGTGGGAGAACGACTTCGTCAGCGCCGCCGCCGCCCTGGACGACAACGGCAACTCCGAGTACGCCGGCTTCGTCAACCCCGTGCTGGAACTGTCGGAGTGCGAGCGCCAGGACAGATAGTGGCATCCCTGCCTGTCCCCAAATGCTGCAAAGGGAATGGAACCCACGAGGCCACTCTGCTCTTTGTAACCTGCTCCCCTTTTTCTGACGGGCGAGCGACAGTCTGAATTCAGAACTAAGTGCAATTTTATCATCTACCTTCTCCACTTTTGTGAAAACTGCTGTGTATATTTCTGGGTATCTGGATTTAATAGAAAATTATCTGCACTAAATTGGAGCTTCGAAGCTTTGACTTGTCTATATTTTAACTTGCCTTTTTTTTTTCCTGGATGATGTTTCTATTGATTTTGTTTTAAAATTCATCGTTGGCCTAATATTTATCTCAGAAACAGTCCTCTATAATTTAATACAGTCCTCTTTAATTTAATACTTGAAGATAGAGAAATAATTTTTAAATATTTCTATTTCTGTGCTTTTTGACTTGCTCTTCAGCTATTTAGAGCTGCAAAACAAATTTGACACATGGCAAATTTGCAGATTTTCCCCTGTCTAGCTTGAAGCCTTCCTAGTCTTCTGTTGTCCTTTTTCCATTTATTTTATTTATTTAATTGCTTTATGCCAAGCACGGTTAACCTCAATGAACACAGTAAAACTCATCAGGTTAGGTAAGGTACTTACTGCCTTGTATAATAATATGCCAGACTTAGTAAGCGTGTGCTAGATAGAAAAGCAAAAATAAAATATAAATTCTCTGTATGTGTCAATAAAATGGGAATTTTAACCAGTGGAGAACTGGGAGGACCAAAGTCTTGTTTTCCCAACCCCCCTGAACAGACCAACCTCTGTTGCTACATGGTCCTTAAAATTCTTCAGTTGTGGAAAATTTATAATTCCACTGGACCAGAACAATTATGGAAAAGCAACATCCAGTGAGCAAACAGGGAGGGATGATGGCTCTGCTGCTGGCAGGGTGGGAAGAACAAGAACCTAAAGACTGAATTTTTACACCTGCATTTTGAAAAGAAAAAAGAAAAATTCATGTTTTAACAATGTGTTAAAGTGCTCTGCCTTTCCTGTGCCTCTCAAGTGGATGGTTAATCCTGCCAATAGGGGCTGAAATCCAAGGAGGTGTTCAGTGACTGCACCACTGCTGTCCTGTGCTGTGTGGTCTCCCCCAGTATTCCATGTCAATCTTACTTTTTAACAAAGAGAGCCTACAAAGTAGTTGCAGCTCTCAAGCTTTCCCCAAAGTTTCAAAGTAAAGCCAGTCTACTCTGCCATTATTTTGTGCAGCTGTCTCGTTTTTCCAGGGGGGAAAGGGTGACAGGGTTTAACTTTGTTTTGGAGTAAAAAGAACACGTTGTGGTAAGTAACGAACCTGCTCTGTCAATAATCAGAACTGAATTTGTTGGTGAAAGCTGCGTGAAAAATGTGGTTTAGCTCATCTGAAGCTATCTGGAATATTTGGGTCGTTACAGTGTGGATAAGGAACAGAAATCCTGCACACTGGGGTTAAATGTGTACAAGTAACCTGAGAGAACAGATAAGTCCTGTTGGTAACATTCCATCTCTTCATTTCAGTTAAATCCTGTTGGTAACATTCCATCTCTTCATTTCAGTTGTAGCTATGTCACTGGAAATATTTTACTGCCATTATTTACATTTGCAATACTTGTAATGAGCTTTAAAGACCTGTACACATCAAATGTATATTTTGGGTTTGGCTTAGGCTACTGCTGTGTGACTTCTCTTGGATATTTCTTTATATAGTATATTCCTATGGGAAGGAAGGCAACTTCCTCAACGTGTAAATAACATGTTTTTTACCTGCTGAAACTGTCACCTCCCCTGCACTGGTCACTGCTCCTCCTGGCCAGGAAACATGAGGTGACCTCATCCTGACCATGCCTTGAGGAATTAGCTGACAGTCCTGCCCTTGGGATGAACAAGCACTGAGGAAAAAGGAGGCTGACTCCAGCTTTTTCTGTGATGGGCATGTTCTGTAGCCATGGTTGATGATAACATTTGCAGAGCTCAGTGCACCACGATGGGTGACTTTTGAAGTGATGCTCCATCTCTGTGGGTATTTGAGAAATGGAGGGATTCTATAAACAGCTCATGTGAAGCAGTTCCAGGGTACTGTAAAATGCCTATCTGTACAAATTCAAGAGTCATTAAAATTTTCAGTAAGTCTTACATTTGGCAGTGTGGTATCTGTTGCTGGATTTGTGGCAGCCATGTCAGAGCCCTGCTGAATCCCACAGTGTCCCTTCTGGGGACCTGTTGCAGAAGACCTGGGGAATTTGGAGTATGGAGCCCTTCTCCTGTTGGAAATGAGCAGCTGTACCCACACCCTTTAAAGGCAAAATAACCTTTTGCTGGTCAGATCAATGTAGTGATAGGAGACAATCCATTTTTTAATATGCATTTTACACGGTTGATTCTTTCCTCCAGTAAATACAGCTGAGCAAGTGATTGGACTGAGCAAGTGATTTGGAAACCACAGACGGCTTCCAAGAGTGGAAAACATGACAACAAAGTAATTTTGTCACAGAGGAGATGAACAGGCAAATCCTGCATAAGCCTGTGTTTGAGTTTCATTGCCTCTCCCATGTCGCTTTCTCTCACTCGTGGTTGGCTGCCTTCCTCCCCTCAGTTATAATTATGGTTTTCTTGGAATGATTAATGCTGAAATGCATCCTAATATTCAGGGATGATGAAGTGGGTAACTCCTAGTCTTCCCCAGTGTGTTTTTCAAGCAAGCTAAAATACTTGCCAAAATAAAAAAGCCAAACGCCAATGAAAAGCTGAGCCCTGACAAAGAAAAACTTGACTGAAACAATCTGAGAAATACTTAAAAGACCAGAAAATTATTAGAGAGGTTTGGGTAGAGGAGTAAAGGTAGAAAACTTCCAGAAAGTATTTAAGTAAATTCTTACCTTGGAGCCATGGCATCTTTGGAAAGCCTGGAACTGTGCCAGTGACAGTCTCTTATCTTGATGGTCCTGGAAATAATTTTATTCTCCAAAAATTCTTTTAGAGTGCAGCTATATAACAGAGCAAACCCTTACTAGGGAACAAAATGTATTTATTGCAAAATTAATGTGGATTTTTATAGACCATGATCATAGATGCTACATGTTTGTCTACGTCACAAGCAAAAGTAGTTGACTTGCAAAAAATATATGTTAATTAAATTAGTGAAAATAAAAAAGAAACCTTGCTTTGAAGCTAATAAAAACATAAAAGGACAAAGTGTTTCTAAGTTGCAAAATCTGTGAAGTCACAACCTAGGCTCGCAAAAAATACTGTTTGGGATTTGGTGTGCAAAGCAGAGCATAAAGTAAAATATGCAACAAGACACTGTGTCACCCCTTGGCTGGGACCAAAAAAGTATAATATGCAACAAGACACTGTGTCACCCCCTGGCTGGGACCAAAACCCTGCTGTGCACGCTCTGTATTAATGCCTGTTAAATATCCCTCCAAGGCACATGGCCACAGTTCTGGGATTCTGTGGATTTGAGTGAACTCTTGTCTCCCACACCTTTCTGGGCATCAGAGAGCCCTCCGAGAAGGCAGTGTCAGGAATCCATTCCTGTGGAGGGAGCAGTGCTCTGGAATGCCCGGGCTGATAATACCAAGTAAAGAAGACTGATGTGCAGCAGTCAGTGAGCACCACCAAGAACACTGGGCTGAGGTGAGAGCTGTGCATGCTGGAGGCTAGAAAACCTGATCCAGCCTCCTTCTCCTCACTAGCACAGCTCGTTCTCATCAATCTCTGTGGGGCTTTTGCCTTGGCCAAGAGAAAAGGAAGGAGAAATGCCATTCTCAGGTATAGGCTGCAGGGATGGCAGGCACTTTTCTTGTAAGATGGGTGCTTCAGCCAAGTGCAAGTGAGTCTCAAAATAATCCACGGCCTCCCCTTCTTGAATCTCTGCCAGGATCTGGTAGTCCCCGAAGCAGATGATGCACTTCCAGGGCAGGTCTATTTTGTTCAAGTAACCCAGCTCCGTTTGGTTGACGGTCAGCTTCGTTTTCTTGCTGAGGTTCTTGATCTCGAAGGCATATTCGGAGCTGTGGAGCTTCCTGTAGAACTGGAGGGAGAACTGGATGCGGGAGACGCGCGTGTCCACCAGGCTGTAGTGGCACAGGCTGGAGTCGCGGCCGAACTTGGCCGTGTCGTCTGCCCGCAGCTGCTGCCGCCGGCAGAAATCCAGGCAGCGGAACATCATCTTCTCACCCTGCCCAGGGTGGTAGAAGGTCAGGTGGAGGCACGTCACTGTCTCCTCTGTTTCGGCCTCCTCGAAGGAGCTCATGGCAAGAGGAGCCCTTGGAGCCAGGAGACGGCAAAACCACGGCACAGAGCGGCTGCAGAACCCAACAGATTGGTGTCAGCACTGAGATATTCCCTGTGCTCCTCTCCACTCACTGCACAGAAGCTTCCAGATACCTGGAAGCACAGCAGCCACAACTCACCGCTGCTTGCCAGCAAGCTCCTCTCGAGGCAGATTTATCTTTGCAGGAAATATGTCATTTAGCAGTTAGATTTGCTTGATGGGGTTAGGCAGAACTGGCTTAAAATGGGGTTAGGCAGAACTGGCTGGGCCTGTGTGCTCTGCTCTTTATCAAGAGATCTTTAACAACAGTCTGTCTGTAAGCAGTGGTAATTCAAATATTTATAAAGCATTCCTTGGGGTCTCCAAACTGACCTCTTGCACGGAAAAAGTGTTTAGAGAGTGATGACTGGGATAGCATAAAAAGTGAATGTAAAAAGTTGGACTGTCCATGAGACCTAAAAGAGGAATTGTCACCACTTCTAGGTACTTCCCCATTGTCTGCTGGAAAATCCCAGCTCTCTGCTGCTTCAGAAGCGCTAAAAAAATTTACTTTTCTTGGATTTGGTAGTTTTGTGTTGTTTTTCAAAGTTCTTCACGTTCAGCACAGAGACCACATACTTATGAAACAAATTCTGTTCCAAAGCCTGAGTGAGTGCAGTTCATCCTAATAAAACCTGAGACAGCTCAGGAAAGGCTGCCATCTGCTTCTCTAAATGCAAGGCCAGTGTCTTCCCACACTAAAACTGAGCCTTGAAAAGAAAAGCCTTGCTATTTGAAAGCAGAAACCAGCAAATGAGTTCCCAGTTACTCACCAGGGAAACATGTGAACAGCCATTTAACTGGTATCACACCGTGCAGATGTTTCCACATCCAGATTGCAGTAAGTTCCCAGTGTGTCTCACACAGCTCTGGAGCTCACCAGCTCCATCCAGAGCTTTATGAGCAGCTAAATCATCACTGCCATGAAGTGATGATTGTGTTTTGTGATGATGGAGTTGACTTGTGGTTTTTACACACTGCACCCAAACACCAAGCACAGCGCATGGTGGTGTATCGGTGCATCGTTTTTTCTGTGTGAAACCTCAAAACTGCTCCCTTTGCACCTTTAACACAAAACCAGCCACAGTTCTGACACAGCAGCTCAGCAACCCCAGCTTGTTTACTGAAGCAGGCTGCAACAGCACAGATGATGAGTGAAACACAGAATTTCCAGCAGAGCTCCCTTTAAAACAACTAGGAAATATCATCTGTGCTTTTGGCAGGAGTGCAGACAGACACCCTGAGAGCAGGTTACTCCTTGGCCATCTGTGAGCCAAGCTGTGGTGGCACCATTACCAGTCCCTCCTGCTTGTGGATTCCCCAGCTCTCTCTGGGACGCTGGAAGCAGCTCTGTGGGCCAGGAGGGACTGTCCCCGTGTCCAGCTCTGCCCTTCCTTGTTTTGCGCCAGAAGGGGATATTACATGAGGTCATCTTTGGTGAAGGGGAAAACCACCGAGCACTTTCATTATGTTTGCAGTTCAGAGACACTTCTGTGCCTCACGACTTCAGTGCAAATTACAGATGGCTACATTAACTAAAAAACAAGAACAGCCTCCCACTGCTTCGGCAGCTCTCCCTGATGAGCCTGGATCCCGGCAGCTCCCACAGACCCCGCTCCGGATCCACGATCACCTCAGGCACCCCCTCACGGCCGCCCGGTCCTGCCTCAAAGGCTCACCGAGGTCGAGCACACTGAACATTCCTTCACGTAAACTGACGAGTTTCTACTTAAGAGGGGTTTCTACTTACTAGAGTGCATTGGCCAGGAGGAAGAAACCTTCTGTAGATTTCTCTGCAGCTCTAAGGCAGCCACTGCCCCGCTGTTGTCCGTCCCTCCACCGTGCTCTCACCTCATCATCCTCTCCTAGGGTACAGCGAGTGTCATCACCCCCACTTCCAGAGGCAGCAGAAGAGCGTGAAGCCCTAAGAATATGGGCTCCGGCTCCTGGAGCAGGCTCAGTGCCACCTACCCACCCCACAGCACGGCCAGCCCGGGATCTTCCGGACCGAACCCAGGGGCACTGCCTGGCACATCCCGCCCCCCTCCTTCCCCTCACGGCCCGGCCCGCCGCCTCCTCACCTGCTGGGAGCGGGGCTCCGGCGGCCGCCGAGGGCTGCAGCGGCTCCTGACTCCCGGTAAGTCCTGAGGGAGCCGGCGGGAAGCGCTGAGGCGGGAGGAGCCGGGACGGGCGGCGCTGAGGGCACCGCGGGGCGGGCAGCGCAGAGGGCGCCGTGGGGCCGGAAGTAGGACGTCTTTAAAAATAAAGGAAAAAAAAAAAAAAGAAAAAATATTTAAATCATTTATTACAGTGGATAACTCTAAAGGAATAGCCACAGGTCTGTCCGGGGTCTCTGAGCATGTGTTCAGAGCCGTGTCAGGGATCACAAGTCAAGGGGCTCAGCTGTCAGACAAAGTAATTCCGGTTTAACCCCCAAATGAACGCTTTGAGAAGTAAAAGGCTTTGGGAAGCGGCGCACTGTGGGCATATAGCAGTTGACCTGATGATGTTCTTAAATTGATTATTTTAAAATGTTTGGTTGTTTGCTCTAAGCAACCGCAGTTCAGGTTAATTGCACCGCCTTTGGGAAATAATGTTGCCCTGGCCGATGGCCTAAACTGATCTGAAAACTTTTCCTCACTTCTCTTTTTTTTTCTTTTCCCTTTACAAATCCTGAGAACGCCATGGGTTTTTCTTTATCCAGCGGCTTGGTTTTTCATGTTCACCCGTGTTACCCTCTCAGTCCAGGACAAGTGGCGAAGTGAACCCGTTCCTTTTCCATCCTGATCCCAAACATTCCCTGTTCTCCCTTCCCTGTGCCTGCACTGCAAGTACTGAGGGCTTCATTGCTTTGGCACGGGCCATCAAATTCTGCCTTGCTTCATACGAACTGTTTTTCACTTGTAGGTTCTTTTCATATCTTCAACAAACAGGTCAATGACTTGTGGGTTGATAAATTCCCTTGTAGTTCATATGGAATAACTTTTATCTGTATGCAGTCTAATAGGGCTGTTCCATGGGCTCTTCTCCCTGACAAAAAAAAAAAAAAAGAAAAAAAAAAGAAAAAAAAAAAAAGAAAAAAAGGGATTAAACTGTGTTTTGCAAGAAGTTGTGCTGAAAAGCAGAGAAGGAAAACAGATTGTTCCAACTTTCTCCCAGAGTGAAGGCATTTTTTTACAGCAGGCAGGGCTGGGCCTGTGTGCTCACACACAAGAAAAATGAAATACTTTGTTGCCTTCTGGAAAAGCCAGAATTGTGCAATCCTGCTCTTTATTGCATCTGTCGATCGTTATAATTCCTGTCAGCCCTTCGTTTGTGGAAACAGCCGAGTCCCAGGTCATCAGACAACTTTTCTGATGGGATTATTTTGATACTTGTATTTACTGAGGTATGTAAAGACCTTTCCCTTTTTCCCCTAGGATTGTGTAACGTCAAATTAGCTGCATATTCTTTATTGTTTTATGGTTTAAGTATAGCTCTGTGTGATTTTGTACAGGGGAGGGCAAGAACTGGATTTACAGCTTCTCTCTTCAATAAGTTTCTAGTCAGTTGAAACGCTGCCAGCTTCAGGAAAACAGCTCCAGGTTTGCCCTTTATGAGGGAAAAAAATAATATGCAGGCACTCTGTGCCTGTGGGGTTTTTGGGTGATCTTCCTGCTGAAATTCTTCTGTTCTGTAGTAGAGGTCATTCCAGTATTACAATAACTTCTTCTTTTTGTTGAAATTTCTTTGGTCAAAAGCGAAACTGCAGATAAATGTGGTGTTTGGGCTAATTTAGTGTTTTCCAGGCTGGAAGATTGAGGTGGTTTTGCCGTGGCTGTGACAGTGTGTTGTTTTTCTGACAACTGACTCCTCTAAATTCAGAGCAAAATCCATAGGTAAATCTGGGAAATGGAAAAATAGCAGGAACTTTTATGTTGCTGTCAGTCCTAATTGGCTTAGGAAACAGGAATCAGTGAGGGGAAATGTGCTTCTTTCTCTTTCTGGCATGTTCACGGTAGGTCAGAAGAGTTATAGGAAGTATAGTCTCTTAATCATCTGTGGGAGTGCTTATGAGTTGGGAATGCTGTGGTGACATTTCTTGGACACTTGGGAAAAATGTCCTTTATAGTTCAGTCTCTGTTATGGCATAAAAGCCTTTCCAGACCAGTCTGAAACTTTCTCCTTGTCTCTATATTGAAATTTACACAATGAAAGTTTCCTGACCCTGCTGAATCAGCAGGAAGTCTGGCTGATTTCTGCTTGCTGAGATTTCCATAGTTCTGCCCTTCTCTCCTAAGGTCAGATTTTGTACCTGGTTATCAAAACTGTTGATGTGGTGCTTGGATTTGCCAGTGGGTTCAGGTGTAAATGTTGTGTGTGAGTATCATTCCCGTGGTTTTTTGGGCTCAGAAGGCTCAAAAGGGGTGCAGTAGGTGGGTGGCTGTCCCCTGCAGCCCTGTTTGCTGGCTTTCCCTAGTGTTAAATGCCTCACTGTGTCTTGTCACCTGTGACACAAGCCTGGGCACAGTGCTGCTGTACCTGCCCTGTCCCAGGATGGCACAGGGGTGACCTGAAACTGTCCTGCCAAGTCACTGAGGAGCAGCTGAGTGACAGCTGAGTGATTTAGGGCCATAAAGCCCAGGCTGCTGACAGCCCTTTTCTCATTCCAAGCCACCCAGGCACTCTGAGCACAGGAATGGGAGCCAGTAGGTGGCAGTTTGTGACCACACATGGGAACACAAGGTTCGTTTGGGGCGATTTTTGTGTTTTGTGTTAATTAGTTGTTGTTTGTTGGTGGGGGTTCTTTCCTTTTTCTTTATTTTTAGTTTTTAGTTGTACATTTAATTTCGGTAGTGCAAGAGTTATCGAGGTGCTTGTAAGTTACTGGTAATAATGGCAGTGATAACTTCCAGGAGTTGGGAAAGGCCTGATGGAGTGTGCAACAACCTGTAGTGAGGTTCTGCAATGAGTTATTACTGCACAGCAACCGAGTGTCTCATGTTCAAACAGAAAAGAGACAGGCCCTTCTCCAAGGCAGGTGTGCTCCAGAGACATCCCACTGTATTCCACTGGATGTCAGTGTGACAGGGAGGAGAGGATGTGTGTTCCCTGCAGTTTTAGCTCCCAGTGCCAAGAGCAGCTCCACTCCATCAGCAGAGAGGAGATCTTCCAAAGGAGGAGGAGGAGAGGGCACAATTCCCTCTGTTTATTTCCCTCTTTGATCCTTGTTTACTCAGGAAAAAGAGCTCTTCCTCTTTTCTTCTCATGTGACCTGAATAAACTGGTGAGGAATATTCACCTTGGCTGCTGAGAAGTACTCCCGACAAGATGAACTTTGGTTTTGTCCCTTTCCAAGTTCTCATTTTCATTCTGCATCATGGTCTGCCCCTGGTCCTCCTTCAGAGACTGTCTGGCTTCTCCCTTTCTCTTCTGTCTCAGTTTCTCTTCCATTTTCCTTTCCCTCCTGCTGTCTGTTGTTCTTCCCTCTCACCATCCTCCTGATTATTTTTCCTATTCCCTTTGCTACTCCCTCCACCTTGTGTTTGTTTTTTCTCTGGACCCTTTCTCCCTCTGCTGCAAAGGAAAAAATAATTTTTGTGGCTATTTTGATAGCAAGGAGTTGAACATTGCCTTCACCAGGCCCTGCATTTTACTATGGAGGCTGAATCCACTCTCCTTGTCTGGTTTGACACCATTCAGACAGAGAAAATTTCATGTGCACACTGCAGACTGAGCAGAGTCAGCCTTTCCAGTTCCCTACATTGAACAAAGAAAGTAATTTTGAACAATTAAAGATAATATAAGCTGTATTTTGCTGATATGTAGCAGGACCAGAGAACATAGTGACCTTTTTGTTCTTTTGTAATTTCTTTTCCCCTTTAAATTTCTGTAGTTGTGAAGGTGTTGGAGATTCCACAGTGTGTGGCAATAAAAACACAGTTCCATTATCTCAGTTTACAGCTTTCAGGGGCACCCAGCTGTGAGCAATGCAGCCTTACAGGTACATCCATGACCATTTCTCTCTTTTCCCTTCCAAGATAGATATGTTTGTGTGTCCCAAACTACTCAAGCAGCTTCCTTCCTTCTCAGGGAAGCAGCTGTCTGGTTCTCCTTCACCTTTGATTATTCTGGAAGCCCTCCCTCGGGGCAGTTGCTGCTGAGGTTTAGGAAGAAAAGGGATTTTTATTACTATAGGCACAAAAATTGGCACTGAGGGGTGGTGAAGGCAGCTGGGTGTCTCTGCTCTGTCCCTGAGAGGAGCTCCTGGAGGTGGGAAGAGCAGGATTTCAGAGCACAGGGAGCATCCCTTTCTGTCTCTGTGTATGGCCTCACAAGGGAGCACTGTTCAATCAGCTTCAAAGTGCTGCAGGCCTGGCACAGCCATGGCTGTGGCCACATGTAATATAGCCTGTAGCTCTTTAAAGAGGATTAGCCTCAGATCAGGGACAGCATTCATTGCTGGGTTTCCTGTAAAGCAGAATATGCTAATGAAATGGAAATGTCTACAGCAAACATTGCATAATATGGGCAACCTCAGAACTGAGCACTGTGTCTTGATATCTCTGCTGGGAGCCAAACTTTCATATTCTGGTTGTTGTTTCGAGAAAAACTGAAGTTTATGGTATCGCCACAAGCTCTCTGTAATAAATCAAGATCTGGTTTGCAGTTTTACAAGCAAAGTTAAAAAGATGGCAGCAAGCACTTGAAGGTAACTTTTCAGACATTGTTGTGCTTTGATTGATGATGTAGTTCTCCAACAGAGACAAAACCCAGCACAGCTTAAAATGTCTTCATTTGGGTTTTCTGCAGCAGGGATGGGCTTTGTTTGATCCTGTGTTCTCTTCCCATCTGTCCATCATTGCTTTAAACACCATTTTTGGGTTTACAGGAGTTTCAATAGTTTCAGTTTCAGATGTTGTGAAGGGTTTCATTTACAGATGTCATGGACATCTCTCAGAAAAATCATTTCAGTGGGATGAAATTTGAGGCTTCACAGGGAATTTCTGCCCCTGATCCAAAGCTGCCTCTGTGCCTGCCCTTGGAAGTGTTCAGACCTGCTGGGGTGATTCCCTGCTGGCACAAGGAATTCCTGTGAGCTCCGTGTGTGTGTCTGTGGGGTTTGGTGCCACCAGCACCAAATCTAAACCACACAGTGATGGACATTAAATACCCCGATGGGCCCTTCTGCCTTTGTGCACTTGAAGTGCCTCATCCCAGCCTACTGGGGCATAAAAGTGCAAAGAAAGCCTTTGGGAAGAGGCTACTTCTGGCTGCACTTCCCAAACGTGCACTTTCATTCCTCAGATGCTTTTTCCATCTGTGCGCCTCCATATCTCAGGATTTTCTTGGTCTGGGATTTCTTGGTTTTTGTCATTTTGTTTTGCTGTTTGGAAGGTTTGGGGTTTTTTTCTGCAGACGTGGAGGGTGGTGATACATATTCATGAAAGAGAAGTCTTTCCAGCCCCTGCCTGCTCTGACAAAGACTTAGCTGTTTCACACAGCAAGCTGACTGGAATTGTGTGGGGCCTGCCTGACCAGATTAGAGCAAACAGGCAGCTTATTCCTCCAGTCATCAGGCCTCCCCTTCCTAACAATTTCCCCAATTGTCATTTTGACAAGGCTGTCATTAGGTGATGGCTTCTTTTGGCCATTTTCAGATAAAGATAATTTCCTTGACTTCCATTTTATTTGACAACAAGTAGTTTGGGAGAGAAAGGAAGTGCTTCAGTAGTTTATGGATTAAGGGTTTGTCACTTCAAAGGCATCTTTGATCTAAAAATATGTGCTGTACCAAATTCATTATGCCTTTTTTTCTTTTTCTTTTTTTTTTTAGAACTTTTTAATTTATTGATCTGCCCCTCAATTATTCCCTTTTTTTTTTTTCTACATCCCCCAGTAGTACTTGGGACAGCAGTGATGAGGGGGAAAGAACGCAAGTGGCCTCTCTGAAAAGTCATGACCAGGGCGAAACAACAGGTACTTTTGTTCCATGCTCTGCTTTTAGCCAGAGGTCCTGCCTGCTCCTGCCATGGCAGCTCCATTCAAATCTGGGAGACAGAGAGTGAGCCTCACATTTTGGGTCACTCCTGTGCTACAACTGGCCTGAAACCATGGCTCTGCTGCAGGCTGGAGATGGAGTTTTGACTCCCTGGTGCCCCTCTGGCCACTTCTCCGTGTGCTGAGTAGTTGCTGTGTGGCTTTGGCTCTATTCTGTGGCTGTGCTGCACCAAGGAATCCCAAACCTCATTCTGACAAACAAAACTGGAAAGGTTTTTCTCCCCAGGATGTTTTTTTGTAGCTGAAATGCTCTTCCACAAAGCTCTGAGCTCTGGAGCAGGCGGGTGCAGTGGCCATCGAGTGTGTCGCTCCCCAGAGCCCATCCACCCAAGGAGGGGATGGGATCCCCTTTGGAGAGGATTTGGAAACCCTTCTGGGTCCCTTCCAGCTCTCTGCAGGGAAAGGGAGCCGTGGTGGGGATGTGAATATGGATCAGGAGTGGGGCTTTTCCTGCCTTAGCTGTGTCAGGCACTGGGCTTCACTTTCACCCCTCCTCTGCTTTTTAGGACCCACAAATCTCCATCCTTGGCTGCAGCAGTGCAAATCCATGATGGTAGCCCATTGTCCCAGCCCCACACAGCCTTAGGTGGGGCTGGGATCTGCCATGTGTTAATATTAATATCTCTTCTACCTAATTATCTCAGCTTTTCCTGCAGTGTTACCTCTGCACTAGAGCAGCCAGCAAAGCACCTCCTTGCTGCTGGAGGCTGCTTCTGATCCCATTTCCAAACAGAAGCACTTGTGCTTCAGCTCTGCCTGGGGAAGCTGTGCAGGGGCAGGCTTCTTTTTTTTCTTCTTCTTCTTTTTTTTTTTCTTCTCTCCCCTTTCGCCTGCTAATTGGCTGAGACCACCAGAATTTGGAGGACACAGATGTCACTGATAGTTTGCCTAGGGAGCACATTCATGCCCATCTGTTGCAGTCTAGAAGGCTGTTCATATATCCACAAGGCCTTCATTTAATTCTTGTCAGAAAGTAATGTAAATCCAGTTTACCTCAGAGGTCACAGCCAAGATTTATGCCAATGAGCCCCCTGCAATTTACACACACTGTAGTTGTATAGGATGAAAAGAAACCCTTTCATGTTGGTGCATATTAACAAGAAAGCTTGCCTTAGGAGAGGCTTTTTGATTGAGATTCTTCCTTATTTTAATACAGCCAGTTGGGATAGCCAGCTTTACCAAAAGAAAACATCTAATCTTTAAGCCAGAGAAGTAAACTAGCTAACTAACTGAATAAAGCACCAGCAAATCTATTTATTTTTTTAAAACCATCTTTCTGCAAAGAAGGGTAAATGCTCTAGGAAAACACAAGCATATATGCACTGAAAGGTTCAGGGAAACTGAATTTGCCTTCTGTGGAGATGATATTAATTCAATTATTGAAACCTTTGCTAAGTTATCAAGAGAATGGGTTTTTTTCTTTTTTTTTTTTCCTGTTTTAGTTTTTAATCCCTCAAGCAGCCAAATCCAAAAATGAAGCTGAGCCTGTTATTTTTGTCAGGAGTGGCAGGAAGGGCTCCAGAAGGCTCGTGCACAAATCCATGGGAGGGAGAACAGCCAAGGGTGCTGTGTGGTGTGCATGCTCCCCCTTACCTGCTGCAGGTCAAAACACCAACCCAAACGTTCCACTGGTCTCCCAAGGACAACCTCCTGCAGTTATTTCAGTCTCCCTACAGAAAGCAGAGGGGGATGAAATGCCAGAATACAGAGTGAAGGTGAGACTGTAGCTCCAACAGATCTGTGTCGTGATTTCACCCCTTGCCTTTATTTAGCAGGGGACTCTAATGAGCTTCCCTGAAAATGAGTGTGGCTTCATAATCTCAGAGTGGAAAGGCCACAGCACACCAAATTAGGCTGAAGGGAAAAGCTGGCAGTGCAAGTGGTGCAGGTACTGAATTGAAAATGAGCTGTTGGAAAAGAAACGCTCTGAAGCACTTTGGTTATTAAAATTGCTCATAGGAGCAGGCAGGGGAGAGCAGGGTACAAAGATGGATCAGGATGTGCCAGCCTGATTGCAAAAGGGTTTCAGAGTTGGGCACCTCATTTTCTTTGGGCTCAGTGTATCTTGAGAGTGTTTCTTTCATTTATCCTCCTCCCTTTTCCTCCTCCCTCTTCTCTAGTTTGCCTGGCCCACATATTTTACCTTTGCAATGATTTAGGCATGAAGATCAGTGTGGTTTGCACAGTGTCATAATGACCAGAGTGGTTTGGGATTAGGAGGCAGGAGAGCAAGGCAGTGCCATGAAAGAAGGGCTCACATTCCAAGTTCCAGCGTAACTTAAAATAATTAAAATGTTTATTTGAAAGTCAAAACAGCCTCAGCCATAAATAACTATCCATTCCTCAATTGATTGTGTGGAGTCCCGACCGAGAGCTCTGGGAATAAGGTTTATTTGCTCCCTGTTGGGATTAATCCATAAATGTAGTCTCCACATGGAACTCATCAGGTCTTTGCTTCCTCTTCATTAGTCTCCCTGGAGCTAGAGGGTACCCTGAATAAGATGAAAATTAGGATAATATATTTTCAGAGAGAAAAGGCCTGGCGATCTCTAATTTGTGTTTCAGGACCATAATGCTGCGGAAAATTTCCCAAATGATGTTGTCTGAGAAACCAGCGCTTGTTATCCTTGCTGCATTTGAAGTTTGAGTGCAGCAATTACATCTTCTTTTTCTTAAAGCCTCCAGAGCTAATTGCAGTCTTAAACCGCCTAGATTGACTCCCAGGCTTCCTTCTACCCATGGCAGAACTTAAAATTCCTTTCTCTTGACAGATCTTTTGGTCTTCTAGCCCAAGGGCTCTGAAATGTCACAGTATGGCCCATTTCTTATTAAAGAGATCATTTCTCTGTGTCCCACCCAATCTTTCCTTCCATCCCTCTTGTTCTGAGCCCCAGCCCCAATTAGAGGGAACCACAGAAATGTATTTTCTCATCCCCTGAGACCTTTGTAATAATTTTTTCATCATATTTGATGCAAGGAATTAATTTAATCCAGACTCCAGTCAGAAATGGCACTGATTATTTTTTTTTTATCATCCTTTCTGTTTTAGTGTCTTAACAATTATATCAAGCATTTAAAAGCTGGTTTTGCCTCAAACAGGAGTAAAGCAGCTCTCCTGTCACCAAGAAATGCGTAAATCCTCAATCTGATGCAAAATTGTTTTTTATTATGTGTTTTCAAAGAGCATTTTTAAGTACGTGCTTAGAAAACATTTTTGCCCGGCAATTTTGCAGTATGTCACTGCAATTTTCACCACTTCAAAACCATCTCCTTAAAGTGCCACTTGTTAGGATTCAAGGGAGCTCTGAGAAAGCTGATTAGCAACCATTGAGAGGCTTCTAAAGGCCTCCAGAAGTTTTTGCTGTTCTGCTCTTGGGCTTTAGGCTCAGGTCCTGTGTTTCCCCAGGAAAGCTGTGTGCCTGGTTATTCCCCCCTCCCAGCTGTCACTCACTGCCACAGCTGTCACAAAGCACAACTAGCAAAGTGGCATCTGTGTGAAGGGTGCTGATGTGCTTTAGGGCTCCGTGGTTCATCTTAAGCTGATTTTATGATGCGAGTCATTGTCCCCAGTGATGGGTCTCAAAAGGCTCTCTACCTCCTGAGCACTAATGTACAGTTTATTGCACTTCTCTCTGTGCTCCCAGCACTTCGGTGCTGCTGCTGTAAATCATTATTTTATTACTCTATGTCCTTGCTGTTTATTCAATTCGTTGGAAAAATGTACTTGAAGAGAAATCCCTGGCTTGCTGACATGTGTGGATCAGTGTCAGGGACCTGGCAGTCTCCTGGTGAGTTAAATCCTCCCAATCCAAGGAAGCCAAGTGCTGTACTTCCACACTAATTTGAGCTTCCCTGCTAAGCCCTGGCAGCTCTTTGTGAGAATGGCAGCCTGTGTGGCTCACAAAGCCACAGGGCCCTCCTGTCTGCAGTAAAGACCCAAGGAAGGCTGGGCTTTTAAGGTCTGGGCTGTAGCACAGAGAAGTGGAACACGTCCACGAGCTCCCTTGGATGCTCCTGGAGCCATGGTATTTTTTGTAAAGGGAAATAACCCAGTGGTTGCTTGCTTTAGTGCACCTTCACAGCAAATGGTGCTTATGAGCATTTATTTACAGGCTGTGAGGTGGCAGCTGAGCACAGGCTTTCTCCAGTGTGCTTCTGCACACTTCTGAAGCAGTTTCCAGGCTCTCAGGACTGCTGTCCACAGCAGATCCAAAGCAGGTGTGTGTGTGCTTGGGAGTCACTGGAGTAGCTCCCTGGAAAATGAGATTTTTGAGAAATCAATTACACAAAGGAATGGAGTCCGGGCCAGATGGCAGGGATGCTTCATCCCAACCTGGGAGGTACTCCTGGGACAGCTGCACACTCCTTCCCACAGGGCTGGGTAATCAGATAAATCAATTAGCAGATGTCAGTGCAGTTAGCAGAGCAAGCCACGCTGGCATAGGTGTGTTAGTGTGACCACACTTTTTCCTGATGGATACCCAGCAACAGGATAAGACCTGGCAGGTTGGAGCAGAGGACTCTGCTTTCTGGCTGTTGTTCCTGGGCTCAGAGATGTGTCCCTGACAGATCCTTAGGGAGAGAGCACCTTTGTGAACTGGGATGTGGACTTGCACTATTGTTGTGCCCCTTTTTAAGATTCATCTTTGCCAGGGACAGGTAATTCAGCCCCATCTCCTGGGTGGGCTTTGGACCATACTGGGTTCCGTTCCTGGTGCATCCACAGGGATGTGCTCCCAGCACCCAGCCACGCTCAGCTGGCTCCAACCCTGCAGAGAGTGGCTCTTACTTGGGGCTAAAAAGATGGGCAAGGCTTTTAGGTTTTCCTTCTGCTTTTATCCATGGCTCTGCCTCTGGCTGATCACTTACTTGCTCCTCAGCTTCTCTTAGGTGCTCGTGCTCCTTCCCTTGGTCTCCCTTTCACAGCTACTTTTTAAATTCTTTCTTTCTGTGACATTTGCATCTGCAGAGGCAGTCAGAGCCCCAGTGAGGAGCTCCTGCCTCCAGGCTCTTTGCTCTGAATCCCATGGTTTGCCCTGCTCCACTTGCCCTCCATGGCAAGCTCTCTGATCCTCTCTGCTTTCACATGAGTGCCTCTCTTTTGCCCTCTGCTTTTCAGTCTGGCAGCTTGCTCCTGCTCAGTGCCCTTGAGAGCACGGCCTATCTGCCACCAGCTCCAGCATCCAGCTATCCCAGAGCCACAGCAGAAAGGGGGAAAAAACTGCCTGGAAACATTTTAGCTGCTAAAATGTGAGTGGTTTCCAGCCAGCAGAGCAAACTGTGCCTGTGTGTGTGTTGTCCTTTGCACTCCCCCCTTCACTGCCATAGCGTTTTCCCAGTTTTAGATGTATTTTCACTGAGGCTGCTCCTGACTGTATTGGTTCAGGCTGCAGGAACAGTTTTCTAAATCGATGGGGGAAAAAAACCCCAAACCCTAAATATTTATCTTGTGCTTAATTTTTGAAAGCTGCCTGAGCATTCTGGCAGGTACTGAGCCAGATACCCGTCATGGGAATGGTGGGGATTTCCTGCATCACCACTGGCAACGTCCTAAGCACCTGGAGGACAACATTCACCCACGGGGTGGCATCCCACGGTGAAAGAGAAGGTCTCTATGGTCTGGGGAATGCAAGCAGCACGCTCCTTTCTGCCATTCCATCCCGGTTAGCCCGAGCCTCCCAGGTGCAGAGGGCTTTGGCACAGCCCCGCCAGTCACTTCCCTGCTCGGGATGTCATTGTTTCACTGATGAGCCCGTCATGGCTCCACTGATGAGCCCGTCCTCTCTCCCTGGCACTCAGAGATGCTCCCCTCACACTGTGCCCGGGAGCCTGCAGTGATCTCACACACTCCTCTAATAAAGTCTTCTGAGCCTGCCACGTATTTTCCTCTATTTCCCCCTATTATCTCCCCCTGCTTGAACCTTTCGGATAATTGATGTTGCTTTAGTTAATAATTTTCCCCCTCCTTTGTCTGCCAGGTACCTCGGCCTCGAAGGGATCCTTTTCACGGGGATCTCCTGAGTAATTGATCACCGCGGAGCCGGGACATTCATGAGCGGGCAGAGCGCCGTGGCCGCGCTGCTGCAGCAGTGCCAGCGGGCCCTAGACACCGAGCTCCTGCCCCGGGCACCGGGAGAGGCGGAGCAGCGGGAATACTGGCGGTGCCAAGGTGAGCTCTCCCCAGGGGAGGCGGCAGCGCCCGGCCGGCGCTCAGCCCTGCCCTATTTTTCGTCTCCGTGAGTGTCAAGAGATGCCTGGATTTCGGGGCCGTGAATGGGATGCAGGCAGGGAAAGAAGTGCACTTTGTTGCAGTGAATTGCTGTCAGTTCTAATTTTAGGCTTCAGTAAACATGAGGCTGTAAGGAACAGTTTAGTTTGGGAAGAACAATGACTAAAAGTTTGCTGATGCACATAAATTTCAGTTATTAAAAAGAAAAAAAAAAGAGAGACAGAAAAGAAAAAAAAAAGGATGCAACTTCTGAATAAGGGCACATATTTCCTCTCCTTTCATAGGACCTGGGGGAGGGCCCTCTGGATTTGTCAGTTTCTCCTCATATATTAAAGAGCTCATTGCCCGAGTCTTTATCTTGTAAAATGTGTGTGACCTCTATAAGTGGTGTCCAAGGGGCAAAAAAAAAAAAAAAAAAAAAAAAAACCCAAACCAAAAAAAAACCCTAAAAAAAAAAAAACCCTTTGCAAATATACCTCTTGAAAGGAAAATCCATGCTGGCTAAAGGCTGGAATAGATAACCAGGAAAGGAAGCAGCGTTTAGCGACGGCTAAATAAATAATTAAAAGGGCCCCTCATTTGTTTCAATGCTGACGTTACCTGCTGAAAACCAGCAGCAATTTTGGTACGGCCGCGAAGGGAGGATTTATCATTTCTCCAGTCCAGCGGAATTAAGGTTTCCCTTTGCGTGCCACATCTGCGGCGCTGCCCGTTCCCCAGTTCGGTGTTAATAATGTTTCGTTTTCGCCGTGCTTGAGTGGCTCGGCCCAAACGTTAATGTGATCCTTAAAGCCCTTTGTTTGTCCCGGGGCGCGGAGCCGTTGAGAAGATGTTTTTCCGACCATCCTTGTTCTTGCTGGGAGGTCAGCTGCCTTTTCCTGAAGCACCTAAGTCTGTTTGCGCTGGAGGGTGGCGTGGAGGTTTCTGTTATGGATACTGGAAGATTTTTCTCTCCTCTTCTTTTGTTTCCAACAAAGGGCACTTTGTTTCCTCGTCGCAAATTCTTTTAAGTTTTATTGTGGCTCCGCAGAATAGGCTCTTGAACCCCTAATCAGGTAGCGCTTTTTTTTCCCCCCTCCTCCTCCTCCCTCCTTTTCTCCTATTAAATACCACAAAGTATGAGAAATAATCAGTTTAGTTCCAGATAAGGTGAATCAGTGCCCTTATAATCACTCGATTGGACACGGTCCTTCAGGTAAACTGCTTTAGGAAATGGGCCATCAGAGCATCGAGTGCTGCTCGGGCTTTTCCAGGGCCCTGTTCCCATCAGCTGGAAGGAAAATACCCAGCAGCGGGGTGGTGACAGCGACATTAATAACTGCTGGGGCTCGGCGGCTCTCAGCTTCGGGGGGACCCTCCCTGTGCTGGGGCCGAGGGGCTTTCCTGGCCCCCCTCTCCTCCCGGGGCTGCCTTTGTTCCTGTTCCCCCCAGCTTTCCCAGGCCTGCGGCAGGAAGGACTGAAGGCCAAATCCATAAAAATGGTGGGGAGAGGAGGAGCACATCTTGGTCTCACTTTAGAGGGCAGAACGGGTGTTGGGTCTGGATCTTTTCTTTTTTTCTTCTTTAGGCTAGAAATCATTGCAGTCCACTTCTGTGACCATTCAGCCTTGGTTAATGTATGAGTTTAAATTGCCAGCAGTGAGAACAGCTCTCTGTTATGAGGGCAAACTCTTGTCCTTGGAGCTGGATCTTCCTTGGGAAAAGACTCAGGCAGTTCAGTCCCTTCTACATGGTAGATAAGTCCTTCTGTCCAACAATTTGTTCCTTGTGATGAGGTGAATATCCTCGTGCTGAGGTGGATATTTCTGCTCCTGCACTGATTTTCCAGTGTGAGGGTGGGAGCAGGGCCTTGTCTCCCCATCAACCCTGGCACTTGGCCACCTTGCCTCAGTGTTCAGGGCTGAGCCCCTTAGGCACCACTTCAGGAGGATAAGGAAATTGGGCTTTACTTTAAGCCAGGATGTGTAACAGGAAGATTTCCAAACCCCACGTTTCCTTGGGATGGCAACAAGTGAGAAAACATGGGCTGGAAAAAGTGGGAAGTTTGTAAACTTGACTTTTTGGGGGTGGGCCATAAATGTCCAACTTGCTGTTTCTTCCCAGGAAAGCCATACCTGTGAATGTGCTGCAGTCCAAGCCTGTAATATCCTTTTGATGAAGCTCATTTTCTACAGTCCCTGCATAAAGGATTGATTAAAAAATCTGTAGCAATGCATTTATTGTGTTGCCTCGTTAAAGCAGCGATGCTCTCTGAGCAGGGGTTTTTTTGGGGGATTAATAGCCAGAAGGGGCCAGATCTGCAGCTGATGATCACCATTAACCCCATCTGGTCAATAATCTTTGTTAATCCACTTTTATTGGCCAGAGAGGCTGCCCAGCCGAGTAGTTAGCACAGCACAGCACATCCACATCACCCCTGCTGCAAGGAAAATGAAATGGGAAAGGAAAATGGGCTGTGGATGAAAGGAAGGGACAGATCCAAGCCCAAATCTCTGGCTCTGTGCTCCTAGCAGTTGCTTCCTTAGTTGGATCAGGTTGGAGATCCACCCAAAGCTGATGGAGTGGCTTAGGACCTATATGGAGAGGGAGCAGGAAGGGACAAATTGCCCAAGAGCTTGTGCTTACTCTTCATTATAACCCTTTAGATTTCTGTCTGGTTGCCATCTACGGTCCAGGTTTATCTCCCAGTTTGGAAGTGGTTTCCAGGATGGCTCTGCCACTGTCACCTGAGCAAGGGGGACGGATCTTCTGTGCCATTGACCCCATTGTTCTCTCCTCACACAGGGGAACAGGTTCCCTCCTGCCTCCTTCGGAGCAGCTCTTCACGCCCAGGCAGCCACCAGCCGGCAGGACTTCCTGCTAAAAGCCTTTTTAATGGCTGGAGGTTCCCATTTCCCTGGAGGGCAGTGCAGCCAAGGGGAACTGAGAGCAGGCCAGCTCCCCTGCCCTCCCCACCAGGCTGAGAGCTCTTGGGAGCAACTGGGAGAAGCCTTTTGGAGGGGCTGCCGTGGCTGAACCTGCTGCAATAGCCTCACCTGCTCTTTGACCCTTTCAGCTCTGCTTCCTGAGGAGCTGAGGAGCCTGCTGGAGGAGGCAAAGGAAATGAAGTGGCCCTTTGTGCCGGAGAGATGGCAGTACAAACAAGAGCTGGGCCCAGAAGACAAAACAAACCTGCAAGATATGATCAGCGCCAGGCTGCCTGACTTGCTGGTATGAAGTTCAACACAGCTGTGGTGCTCGGGGGCTTTCACAGGGCACTTCTGGGTATTGTCTCCACTAAGGCGATGCTTCCCTCTTCCCTAAAGAGCTGGCATTATAACAACACTAAAATGTTCACGTAGTGTTTTTTTAAAAAACCCACTAATTTAACAAGAATGCTGTGCTTTGTTTAATTCTACTCTACAAGTTGGTAGTGAGGATCACCCACTTTAGCAGGGCTTGCACAACTCCTCACCTGCTCTTCTTCCAATAAAATTACCTGGCAGAATCCCTTTGAGGACCAAAGCCAGCCAAAACCTAGGCAGGATAGGCAAGGATTCAATGTGATTTCTCCTGTGAGAAATTCCTCCTGTGTAAGGAGCTGCAGAATCCCAAAGGTCCTTGGGGATCCCATCCCTTAAGGTGATGAGTTTGAGCTCAAAGACTAGAAAGTAGCAAGAAATTGCTTTTCTGATTTTCCTGGAGGCACATCAGGCATGTGGCAAATAGAGGACACCTTTTTCCCATGGTAAGTGCAATATCTGGGCTAAGGGCTATCCCTTTGCCAGAACAGTAATAAAGGTGAGGTTTGTGAATTTTGTAGGGGGTGTTTTTTGTTCCTGAAGCCAGCACCATCCCATTCCTGCCTGTTGTTAAACTCCAAGGTGGCCAGGAGGTCTCACCTGCCCCGGAGAGTCCTGCCTCAGTGAGGCCAGCAGCTTTTCTTTGGGAACAGCTTTGATTCCTTGTGGAGCAGTGAGAAGCTCAGCAAAGCCACTGCAGGGCTGGGAAGTGGCAGCCCCAGCATCCCCAGGTCCCGGCGGGGCTCCTGGATTTCCCCAGGGAGGGAGGGCGGGGAGTGGCTGCTCGCTCTCGGGTATTTGTTTTCTCCCTCCCTTTGGTGTGTGTGGCCTCAGACAGAAATTTATGGTGGAGGTTGACCTCCTTTACAATCCCAGCTCAGCTCCCTGTAACTTGGGAGCGTTTGTGAGCTCCCTCCCGGGATAAACACCTGCAGCCAGCTCCCCGAGAGACCTGGCTAGATGGGAGATTAATGTGGCTCTAATAGTGGGGCAGTGTTTGCTGCATTATGCCCTCTCCCCAGGTAGATGGGTCTTTTCTGGGATGATACCAATTATTTATTGCTGAAACATCTGTTGATAACTGCAGCTGCCCTTGTTAAACAAAGCCTATCGTGGGGTCAGGGACTATAGGGACCTCAAATCCTCCTCCGTGCTAGTTTTGGGCTATTCACCCACACCCCCTGAAGTCCATTGGCTGCCGTTGTCTCCAGTGTTTCATCCTGTGGTGGAAAATACTTTGTAAACGTTGTGCTGCCTTTGCCCATGTGCTTTGAAGTATTATTTCATCTTCATCGGTAATTTATATTCCAGCGCCATTGTACCATGGGAAAAAGGGAAAACCTTTTTTGTTTTCCATTTAATTGTAGATAGACTGACATTTTGACCTGTATTATTAGTATTAGTCAGGAAAAGGGATTTTTTTCCCCTTCATCCATTCCTTCTCCCCTCTCTTTTTTATTTTAAATAAAATTTCAAGGCAGAGCAAAGGCTGCCTCAGTTCTTTGAATAAAAAGCTGGGGGGGAAATGAGGCTGAAGAGAAGTGATTACAGTGTGATGAGGAAAGATAAAAGTCTGAGCAACTTTTTTTTCTTCTTTTTTTTTGGCATGAGGGACAGAAGGATAATTTAATTCCCCAAAGGACGCAAAAAAAAATTTAGCCTATATCGATTTATTGTTCAGAAAAAGAAAAGAAAAAAACCCTTTAAAATTTTTCCCTCTCTGTTTATTTTAATTTGCCATGCTTAGAATAAGTTCATAAACCGTGATTCATTACATTTAAGAAGTGCTTTGAGATGGGTGAATGGAAGGCGCTTCATTACCATAACACACTGGCGGCGCTGCAGCAGGCAGCTCTGGCTGCGCCGCTCTCCCGAGGATGGCTCGCTCTGGGAGGGGGCTCAAAAGCTCCATGAGACCGGCACAGGGAGTAAGAGGATTAGGCTGCGGCTTCAAGGCTTTGCCTCGGCGTTCTCCAGCTTTTAAAAAAAGTGGGACCCGCCTTGCCGGCTCGTCAGGAAGGCAGAGCCACCTTCTTCTCCTTCCTCTTTGCTGGGGGATGCTCAGCGCCCCTCTGCATCCCAGAGAAGGTGCACTGTTTGGTTTGAATTTTGGTTTTTTTTTTTTTTTCCTTTTTCCTGCCGGGATTCACCACCCAAAGGCCACAGCAGTTCGACAAGCTCAACATGCTGAGGTTTTCCACGTTTTCTTATCAGGTTCCAGCCAGCGAACCAAGCCCTTCCCGCAGCCCCCGTGGTGGGAATCTAAGGCCCAAAAGGTGATAGGCAGCATCTCTATCCAAAGCCAAAACTGGGAAACACTGGGATTTTATATTTTTAACAAGGCGAAGCAAAGTCAGAATTGTCACAGCGTCCTTGCTGGCAGGGATCAAGAAGGAGGGATTATTTTTCCTCCCTGAATACCAGGTGTGCTGGGGGGTTCGGAATGGGGCTGCAGATCCCTAAGGGAGGCTGCCAGGGCTGCCCTTCCTGCAGGTCTTGGCTTTCCCAAGAGATGGAATTAGCCTAATGCTCGGTTAGCAGCCAATAGAGGGCAACATGCCCATGTCCACGGAAGCTTTGATCCCAAAAAACCTGCTGTGCCTTCAGCTGAAGGATGATTCTCTGCACACACAGAGTTCTCTTGTGGGATGATTCATGCTACATTAATATTTTAAGGGTTTTTTTCTTCCTTTTTGGTTCTTTTTGCCCGTTTGCAAACCCATAGTGGTGATGTGCGGTTTGCTTCATTTTTATCACGCCTATCAGTAATTCCTGCCTCCAGTCATGGAGCAGGATCTGCTGGGATGGTCACGATGGGAATACAAAAGGAAAAGCCTTCAGGAGTGGAGCTGCTCTGGTCCTTCTGCAGAGAGCTGTGCAGGCTGGCTCCATGCTCCCTGCTGTGGGTGGGGGAGCTCGGATCCTGGCCCTGCTGGCACTAGGATCTCCTGGAATTTAATGGGAATATTGAAAAGAGTGGAAAATAAGGCCCTGCAGCCCTTGGCTAATTAGGTGCTGATGGATTGCCATTAGGGAGCCCATTCCAAGGGACTGTGCCCTAACTGTGGGTGTGTGTGTGGCACTGAGGAGCTGAGAGCCTTTGGAAAAATAACTAAAGCTGGGGGCTGAGGATTTCGTTTTCTCCTCCTCCTAACGGTGGGTGTGGTAAGAGGAGAATTAAAGCCCTAAATCGTAGCCCTGGGATCTCGGTGGTTGAGGCTGACCTTTTGCTACCTTCCTCCTTTAGAGCTCTTCTTGGATGATCCCAGTGAAACGGGGAGTGATGTGAGGGATGAATTCCAGCCGGGAATCGGGAATCGCGGCACCCCAGCCTCCCAGGGGCTTTGTAAGTGAGAAGTGTCAGAGATGAGGTGCAGGCAGGAGAGCTTCAGCTCCCGGGGCTGACTGCCATGGTGCTGCAGAGCACTCTGCCTTCTGCTGCCTGTGTGGCAAAACTACAGCAGAATTTGTGTAGAATTTGTGTAGACCATAATTTTTTTTTTTTTTTAAGGGAAGCTGGATCCTGGGTTTGTGTAGGGATATCACTTCACTTTGCGCATGGGTAGGATTTACTCCTGCCAGAGGCAGCTTCTTGGAGTATTACAACTTCAAATATGTTTCCTTGAGTGGACTGATGTTTTGAGGGAAGAAGAATGTTTTTGATTCAAGGAAGTTTCTCATATTTTTAGATGTTGATAATGGTCTTGCAGTTGCTCCCTCAGAGGGGTTCTGTCTCTGGTGTTGCTGTATTTAAGTATTAAAATATCTCCTTTTAATGTGCCGCAATAGTTTATAAATGGTCCAGAACAAACCAGGGCCACAAAACGATTGTGGCACCTCTGTATCTTTGGTACTAATCAAGGGCAGGAACCCTGCATGTGACCACGGTCCCCCAAATCCCTGCTGCCCTGTTGGATCTGAGGCCCAAAGGAACACCCCTTCAAGCAGCTCCCTGGGCACTTTAAGAGTTCTCCTTCTGTCCTCATCACAAGACGCTGCTGTTCTTTTTCCTTGAGGGAATCAGGAGTTATTCCCAGTCTTGAAGCAAGGTAAGGTTGGTTGTAAAAGCTGCCCCAGTCTGTGGTGTTTTGAACTGCCCCTAATGGACCTAATGCTGCTGCCTTTGAATTCCCAACTCTCCTCTGCCTGCAGGATGAATAACTTGAGATAATTAACAGGTTCAGGGCAGGGCAGAATTCTCCTCTGCTCTGAGCCAAGAGGGAAGTGTCCAGGAGCTGCCTGGACTCTTCAGTCTGCAGCAATCCAGTGTGTGGCTGTCCCGTGTGTCAGCCTGCACCTCCAGCCACGCTTTCTCCTGCCATCCTCGGCCTGGTGGGAGGCTTAATTCCCTGCTGCTTGGGGAGATGGCCCTGATTGCTAGCTGAAAGGCAGGGATTGATAGAGCAGTCCCACTCGGTGACAGCAGCTTTGGTCTTTGGGAAGGACGGGGTAAGAAGGGGAACGGCTCCAGCCCCATCCATCGGCGCTGTGGCTCTGTGTTTAATCTGACAGGGGAAAGAAAACCGGGCAATTTGTTAGGGTTCAGTGGAGTGCTAACTAGGAGCAGCTCCTGGGAGAGGACTGAAGCACCTGGAAGTACGTGTGTGCCTCTGACTCTCCTGCCTTGTGCATGGAATTAGAAATTCTTTGCTGGCTGCTCTCAGTTTTGTAGCTTTTTAAAAAGGTTTTAAAGCTTGGCTGCCATCACAAGTGGAACTAGGACTGAACTGGTCTGAGACGAGTGAGTATCAGCAAACACAGGAGTCCAGAGCACCCACAAAACTGTGAGGATGCTGAAAATTGAATCTTTCTTTCCCCTGCTTTTAATCACGCTGTTTGTAGAGGCGTTTTTCCAAAGGGGATCCTCCTGAGCCCGCAGGCTATGGAGGAGGGCTTGCCTCTGGGATCTTGGCTTTATAAAGAGGGCCGAGAGAGTGGATTAAATCAATATTTCATTTATTTGGGCTTGTAATTCCTCTTACATCAGCTGCCACATAAAGATTTCCCCCTATTTCCTTCCCCTCCTCCTCATCCTCATTTACTATGCACCAATAATTTCCCTTTGACGCTTTCCTGCCCGTCCTAGTGCCAGATGGCCCCGGTTCTGAGCTTCTCCCCTCTCTTGGGAGCGGCCCCCATTGTCAATGCGGAGGAGGCGTCGTGGCTTTGAACCCAAAGCCGGGACCCAAACTTCAGGAGGAGCCGGGCGAGCCGCACACCCTCCTGCTCAGCGCCATCAAGGCGAAACCCCCTCGCTAAAGGCTGCTTTGCATTTCCCCCAATGGTCCCTGTATAGAAATCTGGAGCAAATTTAATTCCCCCGCCACCTGATTCCACTTCCCAGCCGCGGCCAGCTTCCCTTTGTGTCATAAACTCAATTAGGCAGATCCATTTCACGTCGCGGGCACAGATGTGAAAACAAAGTGGGAGCGTACCTCGCTCTTTCCCCCTCTCTCTCTCTCTTTATCTAAAGCGACAGAGAAAGTGAGTAAATCTGCCTGGTTCTGCTTGGGATGGAGCAGGCTAGGCATCCCGGGAGCCAGAGGGGTTTCCCAGGCTGTGGGGGCCGCTGTCCCGGCTGGAGGTGCGCTGGAGGTGCTGAGGAATTCTGCAGCCACACGAGCTGGCAGGCAATGAAAGGAGCGGGGCTTCACTCCTCGCTGTCCCGCTCGGCACGGGGAGGGGACATCGCTGACACGGAGCCGTGGCGCTGTGTGCCACACAGCATGCCTCCCAAAAAAAAAAAAAAAAAAAAAAGGAAAAAAAGTAGCCTCGTTTCTCCCCCTGGCTTGACTTTTCTACATTTTGCGTCCATTTGGGTTTGGAGAGGGACACAAGAGGTTTCGGCATTGAGCGGGGAGTTAAATTATGCAGCTGCAAGACTGCCAAGCCCTTCAGAATAGGATGCTTCGTTTAGATTTTCCACAATGCTATTGAAGTGCTTATTTTCCTCCTGAAGAGACACAAACAGATGCAAACTTCTGTAAACACTTTAGAAATGAATTCAGTGAGTTTGGCCTCTCAGCAGTGCTCAATAGCTGACAGAAAAATGTCTAATTAGTGCAAGTGGAAATAATAGGGCCACTTGGATTCCTTCCATCCTCCTCCAAGTCTACTTTTCCTAGGAACTCAAAGGCCCTTTTGTTTGGTAGGTCACCCTCTCTCAGGCTTTTGTGCTCCGATCTATTAAAAGAAGAAGGGGAGGAAAAAAAATAGATTAGGCGATGCTCTGTGCTTAAATATATGGCCTGTTGATGAGCATTTGGAATGGCTGGTTCGCAGTGTCAGTTTACAGGTGCTTGGAGAGGGGGATTCCTCCATTGTTGGCTGGAGTTGTGCCTGCCTGTAGCTTCAGGAATGCTTTTCAAGTGACATCCTCTTAGAAAATCCAACTCGGGCTGAAGAAAGGAAAAAAAAAAAAAGAGAAAAAGGAAAAAAAGGAAATTTGTACAAATCTGCTTTGTTGAAGTGCCATGCCCATAGCAGGCCGTGCCCAGTATGGGAAGGGACAGGCTTTTGGCAAAAAAGTCCCCAATTCTGCACCTGTGATGAGGCCCTTGTGTGTTCCGTGGCTGTCTTTGCTGGCCTTCTGTCCTGCTAACGGCAAGGATCTCAGGAATTCTGACAATTCCTCATGTAAGTGCTGCTGTGGGCATCCAGGAGAGTCCATAGGCACTTAGGGGTCATTAAGGATGGCCTGCAGGGGAAAAGCATTGGATTCCCGGCCTGTTTGCCTGTTTGTGGTGTACAGAGGAGTGGGTGGCCTGAGCTCCAAGTGGGACAATGCATAGTGACCATTTCCAGCCTTCCCAGTCTTACCTCCCCCCTTTGCTGCTGGACATGACTTAAATCCATCAGCAGACCACCAAATTCTGCAGTTCCAAATATCAGGAAATTAAAAAAAAATAATAAATTCACAATTACATCTACAACTCAAACAGAATAAACAGCTGGCACCTCCCTATCCTAAACATGAAAATAGGGTGAGGAACAGGGTTGGTGAAGCTGAACATTTTCCAGTGCTCCCGAGGCTGCCTGTGGATATATATATATATATATTTTTTTTTTTTTTTTTTTTCCAGGCTTTTCTGAAGGCCTCCATCGTGGTCCGGGACAGCAGCACGGCCACGGCCGTGGTGTTCCTGCTGGACCGCTTCCTGTACTGGCTGGACGCCTCCAGCCGGCTGCTGCGGCTGGCCAAGGGGCTGCACCGCCTGCATCCCGGCGCTCCCATCAGCCCGCAGCTGCTCATCCGCCAGGCTCGCCTCGCCGTCAACGCAGGTACCGCTCTCCTCAGCCCTGCCAGCCCCACCTGAGTCGGGAGGTGACACTCGGTCCCCTCCCCGCCAGTGACACGCTGGCGGTGCCACCTAGGCGAGCGCGCTTCCCGCTGCCGGCCCCCTTGAGCCCTGGCCGGCTCCTCTCGGTAGCACAAAGGGGCCGGTGTGAAGGGTTTCGGAGCCAAAAGAGGGAGAGAAAGTTGTGAAAGGGTGTGGGAAATACTAATTGGGGCTTTTGTCCCTTAACAAATCTTCCCTGCTGGTTTCAAACGGGGATATCTGAATTGCTGTACTCCCGAGCAAGGGCCTTGAGAAAAGGAAATTAGAATCCTGGCATTTTCTCTACACTGTCCCAGCTGCTTTTTTATTTTTCAGTGGGGCCACTTGACTATGCCAGCAATGCAGGTTACAACTCCTCCAGGATAAAAAAGTAAAATTCCATCATTCCTGCAACATGGAGAGCACCTCCATGGATTTTTAATGCATCTTCCTGTGGCTCTGCTTTCCATGGAGAGAAGTAAATGGGTTTCCAAAGCCCACGTTTCCTTGGGGCAGAATCCAGCAGCATTGCTGCTGAAGGAAGCAGGCTAGACTACTTTCTTCTGAGGAGTGGGAATAAGAGCTGGGAATCCCAACAATCTTCCAGGAGTGTATGATGTATAAAATAAAAAAGATACATTCACAATTTTGTGTTACTGTGCAACCACATGTAACATTCATGTGTATGTGGGGCACCTGCATTTTTGGCTATGGACAGCAGCAGTTCTATGTGCAGGTGATACCTGATAAGTAGTTTTATTCACCTCATGCCACAATACATGTTTATGTTCATTTTCAATATTTTTTTTCTTTGATTTTCAATCAGGGAAACTTTTAAAAGCTGAATATATCCTGAGCAGCCTGATTAATGACAACGGAGCAACAGGTATGTGTAAATTTATTTTCTAATTTCATACTTGCAATTTTGGTGTGATTCTTGATCCCAGTTGTAACAGTTACACCTGCCAAAACCAACCCCAGTAATGACTCTTTACATCACACTTCTCTTTCCTTCACCATTCCCTCCTAAAATGTGGGAACATTACTTTATTTTTGAAATTTCTTTCATTCATCCTTGCATACCTTCAATTGGGTGGGAAAATATCCTGAATGGAGAAGTTTAACCTGTGGAGCAATTTCAAGGAACTGAGTGATGTAGGAAACTCAGTCAACTCTATCCCCTCAAAAATCCAGATTGTTGGAGTAGTGTTCAGCCTGATCTCACAGACTAAATAAATACTTTATTCTTTATGTTTTATTTTCCTTTATTCAGGGTTTCTTTAGTGGGTATGTTCAGGTTGCTGTACGACTCTGAAAATTGAGGCAGTTCAGGGTTCTGTTGGTCTGTTTTCCCTGGGAAGCTGAGATTCTTGTATGGAAAGGGCCTCCATGCAAGGAGGAGAATCCTGGCAGTTTGCTGAGATTCAGGTAACCCTTGGAGGCTGAGTTACAGGAATATTTTTCATTCTATGCCAAGTTTTCCCACCCCTCCTGCAGGAACCTGGCGATACGCCGAGGAGAGCGATCGGGTTCTTGTTCAGGCAGTCTGCCTGCAAATCAGGGGACAGATCCTGCAAAAGCTTGGTAAGGCTGTCTTCTGGAAGCTTCCACTCAAGGTTTCCCCATTTTTTTTCCCCTTTAAAATGTTACACTGGACACATGTCAGAATTTTGGCTGGTGGGGAACACCCTGTACCCATAAAACAGGCACAGAGGATGAGTTGCACACCCATCTCTTTGCAGCAAGGGCCTGGAACAATGTGCCAAGCAAACATTTTGCAGGAGTTAACATTTTATTACTAATCTCACCTGAAGCCAAGGAACAATCTGAAATGTTCCCTTTTTCCCTGTGCCACTCCATGTTTGTCCCAAATTCACTATTCCCAAAGGCAGGTGGTAGTTTTATCACAGAGACATCCCAGCAATGTCCTCTCTCAAGACAGGAAAATCCCTGATTTTCAGCAGGATGGGCTTTTGTATTCAGGGTTTGGCACTTGAGACAACAGTCTTCATCTTGTGCTTTTGGTTTGAGATACCAAATCTTCCATGATTGTGGAGCTGAAGTCTTTCGTGAGGACAAAATGGATGTTCATGCACAGCCAAAAGCTGAAGGAAACTCATAAATAGTCAGAGTCACTGAAGCAGAACATGCTTTTATGTTTTGCTTGGTTTTATGGTTTTATCATGGTTTTATCCTGTTCTGAGGACCCAAGGGGTGAAATAAGCTGTGGAAATGCATCCCTGGCATCCCCTGCTTAGTGCCTGTTTTCTGCTTTATTTCAGGGATGTGGTATGAGGCAGCAGAGCTGGTCTGGGCTTCCATTGTGGGATACTTCCAACTTCCTCAGCCAGATAAAAAGGTAGCATCTCCTTTCCACTCTGCATCTCCCTGCCAGCCCAGGAAGCACTGCAGCTTAGCTTTTGTTTCCCTCTGTGACACACCTGAGGCGGGGTTAACAGGCAGCACAAAGTCTGTATTCCGCGTTGTTTCCGCGTGCATGCACCGCCTCACCCACGCTTCCTTTCCTGCAGGGGGATGAAAGCAATACTCCTCATTAAATAGAGCCATCTGAAGTGAAACCATCTCTGAGGATGCCTCTGGTGCCTCCAACAAGGACAGCTTAATTCCAGAGATCAGCCACAGATTTTAGCTATTTCTTAGGATTAGAGGGAATTTTTTTTCCCCTGAGCACATTTGTGGTGGGTGATGGATTCCCCTGGCCCTGCAGGACCTGAGCACCTCACAGAACCCCCCTGCCTGTCCTTTGCATGTCTGTGAGGCTGAGCAGCACTCATCCTCCCACTGGAGATGGAGCAGCAGTCACACCATGTGTCTGTAGCTAAACAGGAATGTGAGCCTGAGCCTGGCGAGTCCCAGGGTGATGCTCACAGAGGGTTTGTAATTGGACCCCAGCACAAGATATCCCAAAAACCCAGACCTTGTCACCTCTTGTCTGCCATGTCTTAAAGCTTGACCTCAAGCTCAGAACATTTCTGTGTTCTCCATTTCAGCGGCAGCAGGGGGTTCTGCAGTGAATTTTGTGAAAGCATGTCCGGTTGGGTGTCTGGCTCTGCCCAGACATGCGTAGGGTGGTTCTGGGGCCGCCCGTGCTTCAAAGGACAAGTCTGGACTCTTCAGTTTTCGGTCTTCAGACTGTTTATTATTTCTTATCTACAGAATTTTCTTTCTGCCCAGCCGAGGTCTGACCAGCAAGGCAGCCAAGGGCACTCTGACCACCCACGGGGCGGTCGTGTCTTTTTATGCTAAAAACTACGTACATCATATTTACCTTTATTTCCCAATACCTTTCATATTAGCAAGTGCACTTTCACCATGGACCAATCCCCAACTGCCAACATCACCACAGAAAATGGATGACAAGAAGAAGAAAGAAGAAGGACAAGACACGCCCTGATCCCTCCATCTTGTCTCCATAACCCCCTTGTACTAAAACCCTAAAATCTATATTTCACCCTGTAAATACATCATTCCTGCCCCATTCATTCCCAAGTGACTCTCATGTCCTCAAACAGGTGGCACATCCCTAGAGGGATCGAAATCAAGCCACCAGGCACTCCTGGCAACATTCCAGGATTTCCGAGCCCCCCAAGGGTTCTCTTGGCAGCTCTGGACATCCGGAGTGATGTGCTGAGTTCCCACAAAAGCATACCTGGGTTTCTTAATTATTTGGCCAGGCAGGCCCTTAGGTGGCATCAGGTCTTCCAGATTACTGCACTTCCTGCAAGTGAAATTAATAAAACCATACCAAGATAGCATCTCTGGATTTCTTAGCCATGCTTCTCTTTGGATCTTGTTTGTGTGTTTGTTTGCTTGTTTTTCTGGCATGTTCTACACAGCAGAGCAGAAAAAATCAAAACACAGGGGGGAAAAAAGCCCCAGTATGAAAATTTTTAATTTCTCTTTCAGGGAATTGCCACATCCTTGGGTATTATGGCAGACATCTTTGCTTCCATGGATGAGCAGGATTATGCACGCTTCAAAAGCAGTGCTGACATTGACCTGGTGAGACTTGGTTTGGGCTTTGTGTGTGTGGGTGCTTCAGGTGGTCTCCAATTCACCCACACATTTCCTCTCCCGTGCTGAGAGGGCTGCAGAAACTTCCATTGCTCCCAGTGAAAGAGCTCAGTAGCACCTAGTTGGGAGAATGCCTAGCTTCAGGAAAAAGAATATATTAAGAATATGTTATAGAGTGTATATATTTAGAATATTTATGGAGTCAAAAGTGCTGTATCCATGGTGAACCTTAGCAAGAAGGGTCTTGCAGAGACAAACCAGGCTCTTGTTTAAGATATGATTGTCCCTTCTTACCAGGCACCATATATTTGGAGATAAAGTCCTTAAGTTGAGGTTTTTCCCTTATTTTTGGGGTTTTTTTTCTTTCATCAGAGTCTCCTGCAGGAGTTCAACCACCGCTTGTTATCGGCGGCCGAGGCCTGCAAGCTGGCAGCTGCCTACAGCCAGTACACCCCCCTGTTTGTCCTCACGGCCGTGGTGAGTGTTACTCCTCCCTCTGGAAGGGGGATTTGTGCAGGGGAAGAGTCCAGGCTGCTCAGTTTGGCTCTGACATGGCTTTCAAGCAGTGCATCACACAGGGTGTCTGTGTTGAGGGTTGGGTTGGTTATATGGGGTATACACTGAGGGAAAGCTATCCCCATAGTGAGGATGGGCTTTAAAGCCCTGGGAGTGCTGCCTCTCCTAGAACTACAGCTGTATTTCAAAGGGGAAAAAAAAGAGAAAGTTTATTTCCTCCAGGAAACACAGCAGCAGGGGGTTAGAGCTGAGCTTTGCTTCAAATTCTGTAAGGGAAAGAAACATGTGTTTAATTCCCTCATTCCTCTTTGATCCCCTCCCAGAACATCCGTGGGATGTGTCTGCTGTCCTACAGCCACTCCAAGGACTGTCCCCCGGAAAAGAGAGAGTTCTACTTGTCTGCAGCCAAAGAATCCTTTGAGGTGGGGCTGCTCACCAAGGAGGAGCAGAGTGCCATCACCAGCAGGCAGGAGCTGCACAGTTTCATCAAAGCCGCCTTCTGCCTGGCCACCGTGCACCGCTGGCTCCACGGGGACAGCCAGGAGCTCCATGGGGTTACCCAGCTGTGCAGGGAAGCCCTGGGCAAGCTGCACTCCTACAGCACCTCCTTCCCAGAGGAGGAAGATAAGGGGATGCTTGCCAGAGAGATCATGTCTCTGGTTGCAGCCGTGAAGAGGCGCCTGCGGGTGGGAGGCTTCCCGAATTCCGATGCCAGGTCTTACGTCCCAGACAGTTATAAAGGCTCGGTACAAAAACCTGTCCTGCAAGGCGAAGCCAGCTTTGAGAAAATCCTTGCCAAGCATTCCCAGCACCACCTGTCAGTGTGCCAAGTGTTTGAAAAAACTTGCAGGATTCATAAAACCACGCTGGGAGAGATCCAGGTGGGAGCTTGTATCACAACCCTGAGAACAGAGACCAAAACCATGGACACCCTGTGTACTGCTGAAGACACAGCTCACCAGAGGAGTGGTGCTGTAAAAGTTCTGGGCTCACCAACAGCAGGAAACAGCTCAGAGGGACTCAGTGGCCAAAGAAATCAAGACATTGGCTCTGATGTGATGAAAATTTCCTTTGAAGAAGAGATGGAGCTGTTAGAAATTAAAATAAATAGTGAAAAAGATGTTTTCAGCAGAGGGCAAGACAGGAGCCAAAGCACTACTTCTGAGAACTCTTGGTGCGAGCTGTCCAAATGCAGTTACTCTTCCAGCTGGGAGGAGCTGAGTTGTAATAGCAGCAGAGAGTCTCTCAGGGACAGGCAGCAAGGGGAGAAGGGCTCAGTGGAGGAGCAGTGCTGCACCACAGAACCCGATGGAAGCATCCAGGACAAGCCCCTGTGCTCCTTACCTCCCAGAGCCTGGCATCCTGCTCCTCGGGAGCCCCTCCGTGGCTCTGGGGGGTCTCCTCAGCATTCCTCAGAGGGGTGTGCCCCTCGAGCAGGGAGGATGGTGGAGAAGGAGCCTCTCTGCAGAGAAGAGCTGCAGGAGGGAAGGCACCGTGGAAGGAGCTCCTCAAAAGAGAAATCAAAGGGCTCAAACAATGAGTTTCCTTCCCTCTCCATCTCCTACTCTGCTCCTACAAGGCAGGAGGAGGAGATGTCCTTTTCCTGTGTAGAGCTGAGCTGCAGGACCAAGGACAGCAGCAGGGAGGGAAGCATCGGTCTCTTTGAGCGGCTCCACTCGGGAGAACCTGCAGACAGCACCGAGGGTCCCTCGTTTGAGGCACAGCCCCCCCAGGACAGGGGCCCTTCTGCACCATCAGCAAACATCGGGCTGAAAAGGGGAAGTGACTCCTCTGTGCCTGGCTGGGTGAGCAAATCTGCCATGCTGGGGAACAGATCTCTGCAGGTGCCTCAGGTTGACACCCAGGCAGAAACAATGGATGACACCGAATTTGAGCTCATCAGCCTGGGAGACTTGGTAAAGGATTATCCTGCAGCACTGGCTCCAAAGCATGGAGCAACTCCCAGTGTGCCAACAGCTTTGTCCTCCCTGGGAAAGATACCCACAGCCAAGCACTTTGACTGTGCCACTACAGAGGAAGATGAAGAGAAGTCTCAGGATGTGCTGGGCAGCAGGGGACAGTCCAGTTCCTCTCTGAGTTCAGGGATCACATCAGCACTGATGGCCACGAGCTGCCCTGCAGTTTCAGTCCCAAGGGGAAGTGGCTTTGCCTTCATGCCTGGCAGAGTGAAGGAAGAGCTCCTGGATGCTCGCTTTCTGAGGGATGATGATTACAGGCAGCTCCTGGCAGGGGTGGAGTATCACTGGCTTGTCCAGAGACTGATGCCTACTGGGATCTTTAAGAGCAAAGAGCTTCGCAAAGCATACTGTGAGTTCCCACACAGCAACCTGTGCCTCCACAGAGAGCAAGCTTGACTTAGTATTTTAGTCAGGATTTAATTTTTTATTGCATTTTACCCCATTACTTGAGTTTAGATTCCACATGCCATCCCTGAAATCTGTCTAAGATAATGATCATGGAGTTAATCATAAATAACAGCCAGTTCTCAGCACAGGCTCAGAGCAGTCCTGTGTACTTCTCCCTTTTATCTGTGGTGTTCTCTTTTTTGTAGCTGCTCTTCTTCTGAAATATTCCAAGAAATCGGGGCTGTGGACAGGCCAGGAGACAGCTGTGTTCATTGGGGACTACCTGAATGTGGCCAAGGAAGGCAAGCAGAGAAATGCCTTTTGGATACACTTCCTGCACCAAGAAGAAAGCCTGGGAAGGTATGGATTTCTGAAACAAAATGTTCATCAATGCTGCTTGTTTGTAAATATGGATGAAAACTGTCTGGTAAGATTTGCTGTAGCAGGAATATTTGATGGCTTTGTCCAAATGTGTTGGACATTTTGGCAATCTTTCCCATCACTCCATGTAACTCTAGCTTTTAATTTCCAGGAAGGAAAAGCTGCTTTACTGTTGTCTTCTAACAGCTAATGGCGGAGTTCAGATCATTGTTAGGAGTAGCTTATTCATTATTATGGATGGAGAACAATATTTTAATATCTCTGAGTCAAACTCCCATCCCAGGATTTGATGGATAATTTTTCACATCTCTGAGATAGAAAAGAATTCCACCCAGTTTTAATGGCAGCCATTTTAAAAGCACCACCCAGAGGTGGATTTGCTTCTGACATGTTCTTCTTTGCAGTGATGTTTCTGTATCACAGCACCCAGAACAAACACCTCTCCAGACCCTTCTCCTTTTGTTCAGGTATGTTGGGAAGGAATACAAAGAGGAAAAAGGACTCCTCCATCATTTCAGTGACGTGGAGCGACAGATGACAGCCCAGTACTATGTGACAGAGTTCAACAAGAGGCTGTATGAGCAGAAGGTCCCTACCCAAATCTTTTACATCCCCTCTGCAGTGCTCCTGGTAAGAACTGTCTGCTGAGCAATCCCAAGGACCTGATGAGGAAAGGTGTCTTGGGTCAATTACAGCAACAGTGGCCTGTCTCCTTTCAGATTCTGGAAGATAGAATTATAAAAGGATGTGTGAGTGTGGAGCCCTACATCCTGGGGGAGTTTGTGAAACTCTCCAACAACACCAGGGTGGTGAAGAATGAGTACAAAGCCACAGAGTATGGTCTGGCTTATGGCCACTTCTGCTATGAGTTCTCCAAGGGAACTGACGTGGTCGTCGACCTTCAAGGTGTGTGTGACAGTGATGTTTATGCCTCTCACACTCAGCTGCTGGCCCACCGGTGTCTTTGGGGTATTCATTTGGTTAAAATTCATTGTGTGCCTCATAGGGTTCTGCTGTTGCTGCCATAGGTGGAAACTGGGAGTCACTGAGGTGACATGAAGAGAGGAAGGGCCATGCCAGGCAGAGAGTCCTGAGTGTGCTAAAACAAAGGCTGTGGTGTTTATCAAGATAAACAAGATACCAAGATGTACCATTTCTTCCACAGGTTGGGTGACAGGTAACGGGAAAGGCCTCATCTACCTCACAGACCCCCAGATTCACTCCCTCAATAGCGAAGACTCACGCTCCAACTTTGGGAAGAAAGGAATTTACTACTTTTTTAATGATCAACATGTGGAGTGCAACGAGATCTGTAGCTGCCTGTCCTTGACAAGGCCCTCCATGGAGCTGCTGGCCTAGACTGGCACAGGTCAGTCCACAGAACAACCCATGAGCTGGACACTGTTTTATCCTAGACATCTTTGGGAGCAGCTCGTCCAGCAAGACAGTGAACAGCTGCCTTCATTTCCTATTCTCCTCTTCCCCCCCAAAGCCCCCATGTCCCACTGCCCCCAAGCACTGGCATCCTTTCTTTTGGGAGATTTCCTTGATGAGAAAGGGGGCACAGCATTAAAGTTCCACAAAAAGATGGGTCCCCAGCAGACTTTGCTTTAACAAAGCCATCCCCTTTTGTTTCTGCAGCCAGCAGAGGTTTTTAGGCTTTTGTCCCAGCGTTTTAGCAATGCTATTGTTTTCTAGGTGATGTTTGTGATGAGTTGTTTGGAAAGATGCCCTATCCCTGGGCCAACTGATTAGAACTAGGTGTAAAGAGGGAGAAGGAAGAGGGGGAAAAAATATTAAATCTCTTTATTATGGTGCATAAACCTTCAGTCTTGAGGAGCTGCGCAGCTGCGCGGGGAGAAAAATGCATTCAAAAATATAATGCCAGTGTGAATAATCCTTTCCCGAGCTCTGCTCTCAGACTGTTCCAGCTTTGTCAGGTGAACTTGAACCGGGCCATCAGATTTGCGGCCCTTCCCATTGCACACTGTCTGTCACCCCGGGGCATTCACCATCTTGCCTGTTGTTAAGAGCCAGCAAACAATCCATCATTGATCTGGGCAGTCGCCGGCTGACACGGCGGTGAAATCGGCATGTGACGGGACACTCGGCCCCAGTGTCTCGCAGATTAAAGTGATACATGGAAGCTCACGTGTTACTGGGAAGATTAAGCCCGTTATCTTGTTGTGCAGCCAATAAAGGCCGGCCTTGTTCTCGCTCGGCAGTGGGGAAATGCTGGCTTTAACTGAGTGACGAACCTGCATAGCTCCGTGCTCCGGCCAGCGAGCGCAGCCGGGCTCCGGGGGGCGAACAAAGCTAGTTAGCAAGATCCCGGGAATTCATGGGCAGCAGAGCTGCTGTGTTAAGGCCTCTCTGCAGTAGCTTTCCGTGCTCTGTAGGGACAATTAAAACCAAAACAAAACCCCTCGGACACTCCCTGCACATCAAAGTGTCCTAATGCGCTGTCAGCAGGCAGCATAAGCAGTTTTGGGAGCCCTGACCAGTCCTGCGTTTTCCACTCCTTCCTGCTCAAAGGGAGGAAAAGAAAATTTATTTAGACGTGCTTCTGAATAAATCCATCCCTATGGAATTTTAATATTTTGCTTTCTTCCTAGTATTTCCACCTAGCAGCTTGTTTATTTTGTTGGTTTAGGAGACATTTTGCCACCTCAGCCAAAGTTATGGCTACTCACAAGTAAAAGTTAGGGTCGAGGATCAGCTTGTTCAGTTCCCTGTTAAAACAGACATGGAATCATATTCTACTGGTCTTACTCTTCACAGGATTCTAACTCTTCACAATTTCAGATGTATCAGGCACTCTCTCTTCATCCGGGGCTTGGATACTGGAAATCGTGGATTTATAACCTCACTGCCTGCAGAGCTGGGGCTCTTCATGAACGTGGCTCCAAACACACTGAGTTTAAGTTATTGGCTGCAATTTGTGGTATAAATTGGGGATTATTGAGGAAATAAATAGTTGACTCTGAGGATGGAGAATTTAATATTTTGGCTGTAAATCTCATCATAGAGATACTGACAAAAAAAATTTCCTCTGGTATCAGAATAAAGTAATTTGAACTAACTGAGACATCGGGAATACTTTGTCTTTTTTAAATTAGAAATTGGAAGTTTTTATTGGAGATCCAGTGGTTTGTGTTAAGTAACTTGCTACTGAGATGATTTTTTGGCTTGATTAATTGTAGTGCTCTCCAAATTCCAACCTAAGTACTCGGTATAACCATTGAGAGCCAGGCTCTACAAAAGGAGCGGAGCTGTGCCGTGCTGGCACAGTGAAATATGAGATGTAGGGACATCGCACTTGAGGAAGCATGAAACATTTTTTCCTGTCACCTAAACTCCAGGACTTGAGTGTAAGGACTTGTGTAAGTGCTGCTGCAAGTCAGGCACGAAACTGGCCTACTTGAGACAGCGGTAACACACTTTCCTGTCCTTCAGGGAGGGTATGTGCTTAAAGAGCTTTTTCCTCCTTCCCTTTCTGCAGGTATCCAGGTGAAAGGCAGTTTTGTTAGCTGTGTGTCGTGCCTGTGCATCCAAGTTAGTAAATCTGATATCCAGGGAACAAGCTGATGCAACCAAAGCCTGCTAACAGGTAGAATGATTTTCTCACTCATAAGTAATGCCAGTAACTGGAGCACTTCGGGGAATTTCTCTTAGAAAAGATGCAGTGGGAAGGGATCCCAACAATACAGGGCTGAGCCAAGCTTGCCTCCCTCCCTCTCCCTCGGAGCCGCAGCATCCCGGGCTGTTCCGGCTGGCAGAGAGCGGGCACGGGCTGACCCCTCCAGCTGTGAGGCAGCCCCTGCACACGAGGCAGCATAAACCCAAACCCGACATCAGCTGCCCCCAGAGCCCAGCTGCTGGATTTCGGCACAGCTCCTTCCCCAGACACGGCTATTCATGGGGAACGAGGGGAAAGCCTCACACCAGCAAGGGCAGAACCGCAGTCCGGGCTGCCCAATCTCTTCTGCTTGGAAGAACAGAGCAGCAGCAGATTCCTCGGCGTCTCCTTCCCCCTAACCAGACCGGGGTGTTTGCAGCGAGGTGTTGGTTGGTGCCTGCGGCTGTCACCTGCTGCCTCGAGGGGAGCCCCGGCACACGGGTGCCTCCCCCAGCTCTGCGGGGAAGCTGGCGGCAGCGTGCCGCTCTTGCCCCTCTCTCCCGGGAGTGACACATGCCACCCTCCTCTCTTCCACTTGGATGAAATCGTGTCCCCTCTCCCCTGGCGGAGTGGGAGCAGATGGGGCTGCTGGCCTCCACAGCCGCCCGCCCGCTGCCCCAGCTCGTGTGAGCCCGCTGTGCCCGCCCGCTGCCCCCTCCCTACAGAACCTAATCCCATCCCCTAATCCCGAACTTCTCTGCCAAGCTGTTCTTGAGGCACAGAGTGTATCTTCCATCAGAAGATACCGAGTTACGAGCGGTTTGTTTAACGCAGGAGCCGAGCATCCCGCGCACAGCTCCGCAGGGGCAGCTCCGGCATCCCGGGGGATCCCCGGGGGTACAGCCAGCGCCCGGGAGAGCGGGATGAGGGCAGGATCCCCCCGGCAGGCAGCAGGTGCCTTTCCTGCCTCGCTCACAGCCCAAACTGTCGTGCCGGCTACTGGGGCCGCCGTTGTCCCCTCCGAGCAGGACATCACGTTAATAGAGGTTGATTTGCAAACGGCGTCGCGCCCCCCCGCCCCAGTGCCCCCCTTTGCCTGACTCCCGCTTTTCTGCTCAATGGCACAGATGCTGCTTTGTGCTGCCCACGACCAGGCAGCTATTAGCAGCAAATCCAGCGAGGGAAATTAATGAAGGCGACTACTAATAAAAGACAGCTCAGGACAGCCCGACCAACTTGCTCCGAGCGGTAATTAACTTTTTTTTAAAACTCATGAAGGTAAATATGCCATCAGCTTTGGGCCGGTCTCTCTGCTTTTTAATAAAAGGAGGAGGAGGGGAGGGAGAAGGGATGGCTGTGTGTCACAGCCGCCCCACACCATCCCTGTTCCCTCCTGGCTGCTGCAAAGTGAACCTCCAAGGATTTTTTTTTTCTCTCCAATCAGTTTTTAGAGGCTTGATTTTAAATCTGGCAGGAGTTCTGCCTCTCCTTAATCTCCGTTCAGTACGAGAAGTCACGGGGATGAGCAGGCTGCCAGAATTTTGCTGGACCTGCACAGCTGTTGTAGAATCGTAGGTAGAAGGCGGGATATCCTTATATTTTTAAATCTTTACATCTTTATATCCTTACATTTTCTGCTTGTCAGAGCAAAGGAGTTTGTCTCAGACTTTAAACCACAAGATTTTACCTTGTACTTAGACAACAACCTACATCAGGTCACAAAAAAGATCCCACTGGGATTTCTGCTTGTGCTAGGGGATTGGCTGTATAATAGATAATTGAGATCTTTTTTGCCCGTGGTGAATGGCAACTGGGGCTGCGTGGGCCAAACCCATGCATAATACAGGGCCAGGGGGAAGCCCAACCTGAGGCACTGGAGTAAGGCTTTAGGAAGAGTGGGTTTGAAATGCGCCGGCCAGCTGAGAGCCATGTCGGGAGGGCTCTTGAACCGCGGCACTGCTGGACAGATTTATGCCTGCCATGAAAGGCGGCGTGCGGCAGCCCTTGGGCTGCTGGTTTGGCTCCTCGTGGCCATTCTTATGCCAAGGAGGGCTGTAAAGCACCCCCCCCCCTCCCCGGGGACCTTCAGGCTGCCCCTCCAGCCCTGCTGGCGCAGAGGAGCTTTTATGCCAAAATACAATACACAGAAGGATCATAAACACATGTTCTGGGGCAAGGGGCTGCCATGGAAACCACCCCCAGGTTCCTCACATCACCCAAGGAGGTGTTTGCCCATCTCCCATCTCCTGGTCCACTTCCAGGTTGGCTGCAGTTGGCTCTGGGGTCATCTCCTTTTGGCATCACCTCCAAAAATCAGTCTTCTGAGAGAGAAGAGGGAAACATATGAAAGAAGGAAAGGAAGGAGAGGAATTAACTCAAATTAAGGGGCAAGAACAGGAAATAAACACTTCTGGCCATGTTCAAACCAAAAATCAGGATGAGGGTGACTGGGTTAGGTGACAAATCCAGCCCCTCCAACTCAGCTTTTGCCAGCATGGTCCTGCCACCCCCTGCCAACCTTGCCTCCCTTGGGCCCGTTTCCTCTGAGGGCATCTCCATCCAAGGCCAGCCTCCCCCAGGGAACAGGGGAGGTTTGGCTGGTGTGGCTCCCACTCCAAACCCCTGTCCAACCCCCCCTCCACCCTCGGACCCGCCATGTGCTTTTTCCCACGGTGGTTCCCGCTGGCACAGCCCCATCCCAGCTGTACCTGGGATGGAGGGAAATCCCTGCAGGATGACACACCTGGCAAGGAGCAGCGTCCCTCCCCGAGGAGAGCTGTGGGGAGCATCTTGGTGCTGAGCCACTTGAGATGTCCCTCCGGGTCCTGCGTGGCTCCAGCACCGAGAGGGAGAGGAGCGCATCCCGTCCATCCCAGCCTTTTGAAGAGCCGAAGGCACCAGTGCCTCTTCAGAGGGGGAGAGAAGCCAGGAAGGACAATGAGGCCCGACCAGAAAAGACGGAGAGAGCGCTTGGCTCCTTTTTGGCGTTCCTGGAGTTTGGTCATTAAAAGGGGTCGCTAAAAGTGGGTGAGAGTGAAAAACCCCACTCCCGACGGGCTGCCCCACGCACCGCCAGCGCCCTGAAAGGCTCCCCCTTGTTTTGTCCCTCCTGGCCCGTGGCGGATTTGGGGGAACACAGCTTCATCTTGCTGGCCACATCAAAGCAGTGATTATGCAAATGCTCCCACTTTTTCTTTTTTTTTTTTTAGGGAATTATTTATCACACAATAACCCCCCTGCTAGGGGGGGAAACAATAGATCAGGCTAGATAGCACTGCTTGCCCGAGGCTGCGGGGCCGGGGGGGGGGGGGGGGGGGACGGGGACGGGACACCCCCGCAGGGTTTATTGGCCTAACCTAATTTCACTAATTCTCTTTTCACACATTTTGGGCTTTTTTTTTTTTCTTTTCCCCTCTCTCTTTTCACCCCTCTTCCTTTCGCTCCGAGGGGCGGGTTTCACGTTCCCAGGATCCGGAGGGCACTGGCCTGGATTCGCGTGCTAAGCGTTTTATTTAATTAATACACTCAGGCGCCTCTGCTGGTTTTTAATGATTTCCAAGTGTTTGTACCCAGAAGTCACAAAGTGCTCCCGGGAGCACGGGGACGATGATTGAAGGGCCTGGGCGGCCTCCATCATCCCCCTGCATGGTGACATCCCTGGCTGTGCGCTGTGCACACCGAACCGAACCCTCTGGAACTGCCTGCGACCTGGAATTCATCGGACCCTCACGGAGAGCAAATTCTACCTCTTGTAACCCAGGATTGGTTTGTTAGCTCAACAACATTTAATTCCTACAGCCTTGTTGGTGAAATCCATCGGCCTGAAGTGTGACAAGTCTTTATCCATCCATCCCGCATTTGCTGTCAGCATCTTCTGTACTGAGGGCCAAAAGCAAACTTTCACTGAATTTCCCCGCCCCCTCTCTCTCTAATGCTGTTTCCCAAAGAAACAGTTGCCCGTGGACCCAGTGACATCAGGCCCCACCGGACCTTGGTTTCACCAGAGACAAGGATCGCCTAATTCCCAGTGCTGGCACAAAAAGCAGAAAAAGCAGCAACCCCAAAGTTATGAAAATTAGAGCTTTTTATTTATATTTTATCACAAGGACAATCCCTTTGCTCTTCAGCTGTAAATACATACTAGAATAAACTCTGTAAATTATACAAAAAATACATATTTTCCATGAAATCTGTCTTTATAATAAATAAATGTGAACACGTGTGTGGCTGATCGCTGTAATGTTCCGTGTCTGTTGAGGTTTTCAGTCTGTTGATTTATTTTTAATCTCCTGAAAGAAGGGGGGAGTTCCTTGTCCCCTAAAGGTCGAAATAAATAATGTATGAGGAGATCCTTCCCCATTCCCCCCTCCCGATTTTTTTTTCCCTTTTGATAGAGAGTTCAGCCTAAATTTCCACGCTTGCATTCAGCCCTCACAAAGCCTACAAATTATACAATGACTTCTAACCTGGACCCCTAACAAAACAATTTACTTTTTTTTTTTCTCGCTTTGCACCCCCCTCCCGCCCATAAATCATAAGGGACAGATGGCAAAAAGGGGAGCGGGGAAAGGGGGGGACACACACACAAAAGCCCCGCGGTGACAGATCTGGGAAAACTGGACAAAGTGCACATCGGCGAGAGAGAAAGAGAGACGGAAAGTTTGGTTTGGCAGGTGCCGTTCCCACAGCCCGCCCTGCACTGGGAAGCGGGCAGATGCCGCTGTCGCCGCCGCCGCCCCGGGGGGAGCCCCGGCAGCGCCGCGCCGGGCTAGAGGCAGCGGCGGGGCAGCGGCGGCGGCGGCCCCGGGGCGAAGCGGCCGGGCCAGTGCTCGGGATCCGAGGCGGAGCCCGCGGGGCTGGCGGGCGATAAAGTGCAGGCGTACGGGGAGGCGGAGGGCGCAGGGCTGGCGGCGCCGCCGCTCCAGGAGGAGGCGGGCGAGGGGCTGCCCTCGGCTGGCACCGCCGCCGCCCCGTCGGGGCCGAGCCGCGCCGTCCCGGCCAGCCGCAGGGTCTCGGTGAGCGCCCAGATGTAGTTGTGGGCGAAGCGGAGCGTCTCGATCTTGGTGAGCTTGGCGTCCTCGGGGAAGGTGGGCAGCACGTCGCGGAGGGCGTCCAGCGCCGCGTTCAAGTTGTGCATCCGGTTGCGCTCGCGGTTGTTGGCCTTGAGCCGCCGGCTCCGCTTGATGCGCTGCGCCGTCTCCGCCGTGCGCGCCGCCCGCGGGGCGCCGCGGGACCGCCCCGGCCGCCTCTTCCTCTCCGCCCGCCGCAGCCCGCGGCCGCCCGGAGCCTCGACGGGCCGAGCCGGCGGCGCGGCGCGCAGCTCCTCCTCCTCCTCCTCCTCTTCCTCCTCCTCCTCGGCGCTGGACGGCAGTGAGGGCGAGGGGGCGGGCGAGCCCAGCCCCAGCAGCAGCAGCTCGTCCTCGGCGGGCGGCGCCAGGACCTCGGCCTTCACCAGCATCCTTGCGCGGCGGCTGGACGGGGCCGCGCCGGGCAGCAGCACCGGGAAGCAGCGGGCGCTCTCTCCTCGCCTCTCCGGCGGTGTGCGGTGTGACGGTTCGCCGGTCTCACGGAGCGGGGCGGGGGTCCTGAGGCTGGGGGCGGGGGGGGGGGCGGCAAAGCGCGGGGGACCGTGGGGGGGGAGCGGCGGGGGCGCGGCGCTGGCACGCGCCCCGGGGGCGGCGGGCGGGCGGGCGGGCGGCGGCGGGAGCGGCGCCCGGGGCCCGGTCAGGCTGCGTGTCTGGCACACGACCCTCCTTAACACCCCTTATATACCCCGCGGGGAACAATCAAACCTACCCCCGGGGTCCCCCTCGCCCTGCCCGCCCCGCCCGCGACTCTTGTCGGGGGGCGCCGCCGCCGCTCCCCCCCGCGCCCGCCCCATCGGCGGGGCCCCATTGGCGCCTCGCGCTCGGCTGGAGCGTGCCGCTAATTTATTAATGAATGGGCACGGGGCGGGGGGCGGGGGGGGGGCGCGAGGCGCCGGGCCGGCCAATCCCCGCGTCCCGCGCGCCACGCGCGCGCCCGGGGCCGGCAGGCTTCCCTTCCAGCCGCTCCTCGTTCGCGGGCCCGGCAAGGGAAAGGGAGGGATTGATGGAGAGGGGCTCCCCTTCAACCCCCCCCTCGTTCCCCGGGAGCGTTTCGCCTTCTGGGGACACTTGGTGCTGTGGTAAAGGTGCGTAGTTCCGTGCGTGGCTTGCTGGGGAGATGCTCCGGGCAAGCGGCTGCTCCGTTCGCATCAGGCCGAGCCCGAAGTGGGGGAGCGCCAGGCAGCTCAGTGCTGTCAAATATAATTCACAGGCTGGAGGAGACCTGGGAAAACCCCCAAACACCAACTTGTCAGTGCACCAGGAAAACCTTCATTCCTTTCACCCCTCTTCCCCCTTCCAGCCCTCTTTCAATGGCAGAGCCTGGTGTCATGCCCGTGGAGTCGGCAGGCTGGCTTTGCTCCACAAACCACCTTCCATATCCCAGGTTGCTCCAAGCCCTGTCCAGCCTGGCCTTGGACACTTCCAGGGATGGGGCATCCACAGCTTCTCTGGGCAAACTGTGCCAGGGCCTCCCCACTCTCACAGGGAAGGATTTCTCCCGAGATCCCATCTAACCCTGCCCTCTGTCAGTGTGAAGCTGTCCCTTCTTGCCTGTCACTCCAAGTCCTTGTCAAAGAAATGACAGTGAGAACATACAAAACTAAAACTCCAGAACACTCTCCTCTCCATATGGAAACACCGTCAGCAAGGCACTTGGGACGAGTTGGGCTTTGAAACAGAATTTTGTTTGCAACTGCTAGAAAAGTTCAAAATTTAAGAAAGTGCTGAAACCTGTGCAGAAGCCGTGCTCAGCACAGCACAAACTCACACCCAAAGCAGTCCCTCACTCTGGGTGTATGGTTTTTGGAAGCAATTGAGGCCGGGCAGGTGCCTCAGTCAGTATCTTTGTGACTCTGTGAAACATTCTAACACTCCTTCGCCTCCTTGTGCAAAACGAGAGGCTCACAGCTCCCCTCGGCATCCCAGGAGAGTGACGCTTTTAAAAGGACCTTATTTCTTTTTCTGCACTCTAAGGGGACAAAGCAGAGTACACTTGTGACAGGGCTAGCCCATCCCTCTGTGCCCACCCTGCTTGCCGAGATTTCCATGCTTCTATTGCTGGTGCAAAGCACCGGAGAGGTGAGGCACGCTTTGCGGTGCCTTTCTGGGGTTCAGTCCCATTCCTGCTGCCAGCCCCTGCTGTGCAGTGGCTTTTTCTGTAGGGCTGAGCACGAGGTGACCAAGGACAGGTCGGCTACCATATCCCCACAGCTCTGGATAGGCGCTTGTGTGGTCTGTGGGCAGAGCGAGGGCCGAGCTGCACGGCCGAGAGTGGTGGGGAGAGGAGGTGGTGGGGGAAGAGGGAGTGGGATCAGGAGCAGGAATGCTGCTGCCACTGCCCACCGCCTGAACTGTCCTCCAAGGGTCAAACTGTTCAACTTCAGCCCCTTTGCCAGACTCAATCCTACTTTAGGGGAACAAAAGCCCAAAGTAGGCAACGATCAAGAAATGGGAGCACAATGATTTAAGCTTATCACACAGCCTAGAAATAAAGGACGTTGAGCTCGTGTGGGGGAGAGGGGGAGACCTTCAGAAGGGCTTTGTTTGCTGTAAGAAGATTGAACTCTGAGGCGACCCGATAGCCCTAAAAGTTTAGAGTCTGTGTTGCTGAGAGACCTTTGGGCAGAGCCCATCCACACGTCGACCTCACAAGTTGAGAGCCAGCCTTAATGGCCAGCCTGCCTCAGGTGAACAGGGGCACGACATCTCGGGAAATGCAGGGACAAAGCTGTGGGGACAGGGTGGCCTGACCCCTCCCAGCTCTGCCTCCCTCATACCCTGCGGTGTACTGAGGGTTCGAGGTCCTAGGGCTGCCCACACACACCAGGGTGTCCTGATCCCTGTGGTGTCCAGCACCCACAAACCCTGAGAGTGTGGTGGTTCTGCTCTTAAATGGGGTGTGAGAATATGTCCCCACACAGCAGAGTACTGGAGTGCTCTGCGGAGGGAAGCAATCAAAATTGCTGGGGTATGTATCCCCCACATCCTGATCCAGGTCCTTGCCATACACGCTGCAGCAAGCAGTGCCACATGGAGGGACACGATGAGGAGCAGTCCCCCAACTCCCAAGCTGTATTAGCACATTTGGGGTTTGTTCTGGGATCAAGGCGAAGAGGGGTCCCCCCACAAGCGCTGTCCCGGCATCTTT